>NC_142360.1:1186309-1348809 GCF_059441175.1 Urocampus carinirostris
CATATAGGGTTGAAAGAAGCAAAAACAACCTGAAGGGCCGTTTAGAACCCGAAAGAGCCCTTTAGGACCCGAAAGAGCCTTCCTTTTAGTGAGCTGAGCCGAAGAAGTCGGTTCTCGAAAAACTCTACTGCCTTTACTTAACTTCGTTCTACTTCGCCCTCGACTTCCAAATAGCGCATTTAGAACACAACGTCAGGGGAACCCTTGTATTTTTACCTTCATGCACTGTACCTTTGACTTACACTTCTTAATTAGAAATTTCGAGCCCTCATTTTTGTGAGCTAGCTAGATTTTCTTGTGCGCGGAAAAGCTCTTGGTAGTACGCAATTGCGCACACACGCAGTTTAGAGGGAACATTGCCCCCTAGTGTCATCCCAACAATATATTGACACAAATCAGAAATCGCTTGATAAAAGCAGCTGCTTTGTTATTAAATAAGTGCCTATTTTCTTTTCCGTTTATTGGGACTTCTGTTCACATAAGTATTGAAATTAGAGGCATAGCCAGAGGCTGAGTTACCTCCTTTGGGGTAGGGATTGGGCACGCAGAGCTCGGCTCTAACACATGGGACATGGACAGAAAAGGTAAACAAGCAGAGGAGAGATGCACCGGAGTTTTGCATAACAACTAAGTTCTCCAGGCAGGAGTCTGAGATGCTGCACTTCTTGTCACAATATAAGACTTTGCTCCTTTCGAGGCGACAACCAGTATCTCGTGTTTTACAATGCATTACCATTAAAATAGCAAAACAAAACATTGTATTCACCTCCCCTATCTTTTTTACATTCGTAAACATTTCTGGAAAAATGCAGGGAGCAACTGAGCAGAGCTAAAGAGCCGCATGTGGTTCCAGAGCCACTGGTAGCCAACCCCTGCCCTAATCCCAATCTCCTAACCTTAACTCTAACCCTAACACTAACACTAACCTTAATCCCTAACCTTTTTACTCTAATTTCCAATTTCCAAACTCAAAACCCTAAATCCTTACCCTAACCCCTTACATTTTACCACCAACCCTCTAACCCTAGTATAGATAGATAGATAGATAGATAGATAGATAGATAGATAGATAGATAGATAGATAGATAGATAGATAGATAGATAGATAGATAGATAGATAGATAGATAGATAGATAGATAGATAGATAGATAGATAGATAGATAGATAGATAGATAGATAGATAGATAGATAGATAGATGGATACTTTATGCATCCCCGAAGGGAAATTCACACATCCAGCAGCATCCTTGTGTTGATTATTAACAGATTAACAGGATGGCCTCGGGTGCTGTGTTGTAGTATAGCAACAGCAGCGTGGATGACGTCACGCTAGGCCAAAATTTCGACGTCCCTGCAGCGGATGGAATTCTTTGTGCCCAGGGTTACACCACCTCGTGTTCACGTAGATAGCTAGTCCGCCTCCTCTATATATATATATATATATATATATATATATATATATTAGAAGATCCTGTGTTGCCTTCCTTATACAGTAAAGCTTTCATGTTGTTGCCAACTGATGCCCTAAACACTAAACCCACTGACGCTTTAACCCTAACATCCAAACCCTTAACACACTAATTATGCCTAACCCCTAGCCCTACACCTAATCTTTAACCACCCCCCTTTATCCTAAACCCTAATCTACATATATATTTCATTTATTCTGTACTACTTCCCGCACAGACACGACAAGGAACCCTCGCCTTGGAGAGGAAAATGGCAAAGGTAGTGAAAGGTGGTATCTAGCACCTGGTTTGCGCCCCCTCATAACCCCTCCTCCACTATCCCCCTCCCAGCACTTAGTCCTAAAATGTAGGATTAAGTGAACTCCCCTAAAACATTTCCCTTCCCCCATCCTTCCCTTGCTCTAGGCCAAGCTAAAGTCGAGTATTGTGTGCCTGTTCTGCTTTTTTCGTAGGCCTCAACACACTCCCTATGCTCCTGGGGGCCACATTACTGCCCGTAGCAGACGTCTTTTCCTCCAAAGATTTAGACACGTCATTTTCGTGTCCAAACCAAACCCAAACCACACATGAAGGTGACCACCTACGTACCTTAAGGCCCCAGTGTGTAGTACATAGCGACCCCTAGTGGTGGTAAAATACTAAATTTTATCAAAATCAAACGCTAAATATTCAAATAACAAGCAGACATGTGTACTATCTCATAATTTTATTTGATCTTTTTAATAAATCTGTAATGCTTTCACTCAATTTGAAGAAGCTGCCTTGTTTAGTGCCCATCATACAACTATGGAAGCCCCAATGAGCATTTTTCGAAGCTAGCTTGTCCCGGTAGTGCTTATAGCACTTAACAGCTTCTTAGCACACAAATCTCTGAACCCAAGATCTGTCATTCAGACATTGTACACTTTTTCCCCCACTGTTTCCTTCTATAACCAGTCATGTTAGGCACTTGGCTGCAAGCTATGGCTCACTGCCATTCACTCTTGTTGTTCTTAGCTCATCTCATCTCATCTCATTAGCCGTACCGCTTATCCTCATTAGGGTCGCGGGGTTGTTCTTAGCTGTTCTGAGTAAATCAAATTTGCTTCCTTCTATAGTGTAATCTACATTCCACAACTGAGTTCCGTGATTGAAGTAACTTTGACTATTTTTTCCACAGTTTTCTTTTCTAACCACCTATGTTAGTCTCTGGGCTATTGCTTGCCACAAGGTGCGATCGTTATTGCTAGCTCATTTGTCGAATCGGATTGATTTGTATAGCCCTTAATCACAAAATGTAACAAAGGACTGCACAGGTTACAATTACACCATTCCCTGATCTGAAACCAACATGCGGGCAAGGAAAAACCCCAAATCTCAACATGAGGAAAATACAAAACCTTGTGAAGGGGCCTCACAAGTGGTATTTCCTCTTCCTCGATGACCAGAGCGCAATAGATTTTGGATTGGGTAACAATACCCAAAACACAGAAAACATCAATATGAAAAACATAGGTGATATTTAAAAAAAAAAAAAAAAAGTTTCACTTGCCCTCCGTAGCTGAACATCCAAGCGAATGTCGCTAGGTTCAGTGAGGTATATATATTCAACTTTGTTACACTGTTTCCTTCTCCAGCCACTCACATTAGCCACTCTGCTGAAAGCCATGGCTAGCCGCTATTGTTATAATTTGATACTTCGTGTTCGTCTTGTCACTCAGTGTCACTCGCCTTCCGCAGCTGCTCATTCAATTGAATATCTCCAAGTCCCATGATTCGAGCATCTTCCACATTTTTACCCTGTTTCCTTCTCTAACAAATCACGTTAGCCACTTGGCACTAAACTATGGCTCTCCGCGAGCTTCTATTGTTATGGCCAGCTCCTGCTTTGTGTTGTCACAGTGTCACTTGCAGAGTCCCTCCCATCATCTAGGCATTTACCATTTTTTTCACACTGTTACCTTCTCTAGCCATTCATTTCACCGCTTGGCTGCAAACAATGGCTTGCAAATAGCCGCTATGTTTCTTGTTAAATGCTCTGTGTAAATAAAGCTCGTTTCATTCTTTACAGCAGGACATACGAGCTAACATCGTTAAGTTCTGATTTCGGCATCTTCCACTTTTTCCTTTGCCAGCCACTCATATTAGCCGCCAGCTGCTATTTGATTGTTGTTCAGTGTCACAATGCTTAACAAATCTAATCATTTAGAGCTGCAAAAGTTAACTAATTCCGCCAGTTCTGACCAACTCTACTATTTGCTTTTTTCAGCCGCTCCGGTTGTGTCCAGCTCACTTGATCTTCTGTAGTGGCTTTCGGGTATTAACGTCAGCTTTCATGTCCTGTAGCTTGCAAAACTGTATCCAAGAAAATATGGAATTCATCTTAAGAACTTTGCCAGGTGATATCCTTCGGGCTTCTCTAGTGCGTCAACTTCGAAATTTTCAGCTGCATTCTAGGATACAACGATCTTTAGTGGTGAAAGATTACACACTGTCACTTTAAGGCAGACGGGTGGGGGTTACTTTCATCACCTTGCAGGGTTTTATTCGGAACTGAAATTGAAAGAAATATTCATGACATTTTACGTGCACTTTTGAGTAAAAAGCTTTTTTGAAAATAGCCCCCAGTAATGCCTTCGTAGTCAATCCTGTTACCCTGTCCTACCTTGTGAGTGGTCTTTTAAAGATAAAAAAAACAATCATTAGCATCATAGGAAACTTTTTTTCTTCCTTTGTTATCTTGCTAATGATTGTTACTTGATAGATTTTCACATATTTGTTAAAAGGTGTGGACATCCTGTAATGCGGTGTATCCATCATTTTGTATTTTTAATTTTTTTAACATCCTGCAATTCCGATCCATACACGCAGATTATCACTTCACCAGTCGAGAAGAAATGCAAGAAGGCATCCAACGCGGCCACTTTATTGAAAACGCAGAGTTCTCTGGCAACCTTTATGGAACAAGGTAAATATGTATTAGTCTGTTTATCAATCTTTATCATTTTTTTATGTATTTATTTATATCAATCTATTTCTTTTCTTTATTCATTTATTTTTATCCATCCATCCATTATCTGCACCGCTTATCCTCAGTAGGGTCGGGGGTGCTGGAGCCCCTCCCAGCAATCTTCGGGCAGTGGGCAGGGGACACCCTGAACTGGTTGCCAGCCAGTCGCAGGGCACACAGAGACAGACAATTCGCTCGCTCATTCACACCTAGGGATAATTTGGACCGGCCAATTAACCTGACATGCATGTTTTTGGAATGTGGGAGGAAACCGGAGTGCCCGGAGGAAACCCATGCAAGCACTGGGAGAACATGCAAACTCCACACAGGAGGTTCAATCTCAGGACCTCAGAACTGCGCCGCCATGCTGCCTATTTATTTTTGATTTCATGTTTATTCATTTGAATTTATTGTTTTTATTTGTTTATTTGTTTTATTCATATGTTTATTTTTATTCATCTATTTTTATTCATCTATTTTTTGTTCATTTATTTATTAATTTCTTTTTATTCAGCTGGTTTAATTTTTTTGTATTTATTACCTTATTCATTTCATCTGCTTTTTTTCATTAATTAATTAATTTATTTATTCAAGTACTCATTACTCCATTTATAGTTAATTTGTTTATTTATATTTATTTTATTGATCTATTGTTCTTGAATTCATTTAGCAATTCCTTTGTATTTCACAATTCCTATTGTGCTTACACCTTTATATTTGTCATTTGTATTTATTTATTTTTTCAAAATTTTTGTTTATTTATTTTTCATCTATGATATTGATTTTTGAATTCATTTATTCATCCATTTTTTTAAATACCTATTTATTAGTTTGTGTGTTCTTTTTATCAAATTTATTTTTATATTTAGGTCTATTTATTTCTCTTTATTATTTCTATTTATTTCTTCATTTACTGTATTTATCTGTGTATTTATATATTCATTTTCATTTTTATTTATCAGTGTTTTTATGGATATTTATTTATTTATCTATTTATTCATTTATTTCAATCTATTTTCATGTGTATTTTTACACAGAATATGTATATCACCATTGTCAAAAGTATCGATACTCTCGTTTTTTGGCACTGGTATCTCATATCGTTAAATGCACCTCTCTAATTTCTTTAAATAATATGTTAAAGTCAAGTCAGATCAAGTTTATTTGTATAGCGCTTAATCACAAGAAGTCTTAAAGGGCTAAACAGACCACTAACTGTTGCAAACTACAGACTATTATTACACCTTCCCCTGATGTAAAACCTGGATGAGGGCAAGGAAAATGAAGAAAACTTAAGAAAGGACTGTACATGAGGTAATTCCCCCTCCACGATGACCAGGCTGCAACAAATGTTGCAATAACAAATAATACACGAATTGTCAACATGAAATATAGATTTAGATTTAAACAGTTCCACTGAGGTTGCAGACCGAATCTCAGTGGGCAGAGCATTCAACAGCACCGGATGGAGAACATTCTCGAACCTGCGGACCTTGGCTCCTGGGATCACTAGTAGACCAGCATTTTCAGAGTGAAGGCTCTGGACCTGAACATAGGGGGAAATTTAATCTAAAAGATATTATGGAGCAAGTCCATGCTAACAAGCTAATAAGGAGCCAATGCAGGTTATCTTAAATCGGGGTAATGTGATCAAAAGCCTCACTGCAGCATTTTGTACCAGCTGCATGCTCTTGATTTTGGACTTCGGGAGACTGGAGGGTAGTACTTCACAGTAATCGAGCAGGGAGGTAACAAACACATATCCAGATTAGACTGGGACAGCATAGGGCGAATTTTAGCAATGTTGCAAAGATGGAAAAAGCTGTTCTAGTAATAATCTAAACGTGTGTTTGGAAGGAGAGATTGAGGTCAAACGTGACACCTAAATCTTTGACCAAGTCACTCTCGAAAGACTCTTAATGTCTTCACTTAATTAAGGAAACCGTTGAAGTTACTCATTTAATGCTAGCAAACAAACAAAACATTCTGTACATAATACGCAATGGTTTTTAAGTTTTTTTAACTAACTTTAACTAACAATGTAATTGAAATACAGATATAACAATGTCCCCATGTCAACTTTTGAACCTTTCATTGCACAATATTTTGAAAATAAAGTTAGAAAGTGCATAGTGTAAGCCAGGGTCTCCAATGTGGTGGACAGCTGAGGTGCCCACGGACTTGTTCTGAAAATAGCTCACCGTTGCGGGGACATTGTGATTTATTTAGTTGAATTATTTTTTTCATGGTTTACTGAATCTATTTAACCCTGCTTCCAATAATTAACCTGATAATAACATAACAAAGGTTTAACTGAGAGGCAGTATCTCAGGAGGTAAAGCGCCCATCTTGGTAGCAAGAGGTCGCAGGTTCAATTCCCAGCTCATCAGTGTTATATGTCGAAGTGTTCTTGGGCAACACACTGAACCCCTAATGACCCTGATAAGCAGGTAGTTGCCTTGCATGGCTGACGCTGCTATCGTATTGGTGTGTGAGTGTGTGTAAATGGGTGTGAAGTACATTGTAAAGGGCTTTAGGAGGTCTTCATTGACTTGAAAAGTGCTATGTAAATGCCCTTTAAAAGGCCATTTACATTTACATTTATTTAAGAAGTGCATATCAGACTGGATGCCTTTTCTGCTAATTAGTAACAATGGGTAGCTCACAGCTTGAAAAGGGTTGGAGATCCTTTGTGTAAACAATACAATGTAAAACAAATCTTTAACACGAAAAAAATATTTTTACCAAAGTACTGATTCCGGAAAAAGGCAAGAGAGTCAAATCTCCTAAAAGCCGCAATGTAAAGAAAATATAAATAATGTAAAACAATGTCCTCAAGTAAACTAAAATACCTTTCAATTCACAATATTCTCAAAATAAAGTCAGTAGTGCAAATAAACACAGTCATATCAAATTTGAAAGTTATAATGTTTGTACGGTATATTTTTACCACCCTCTACCAACATTATTATGTGCTGGTTAAAATGGGAAGACAGTATCGATCCAAGAGACAAGACAAAAGAATCCATCTGATCTAAGTATCTGCTCAATATCGATAATATCAATAGATGGTTTGGCCTATCCACCCTTAGGAATCTTATATAACTAAAACAACTGTTTTGGGTGTCGTTTGGTTTAAGAAAACGCTACTTAGCAAGCTATTATAATAAACAGTAGGTTAAGTCAAGCCAAGTCGAATTTACAGTGCATCCGGAAAGTATTCACAGCGCTTCACTTTTTCCACATTTTGTTATGTTACAGCCTCATTCCAAATTGTATTAATTTAATCTCTTATCTCAAAATTCTACACAAAATACTCCATTATGACAATGTGAAAAAGTTTTTTCTTTGTACTTTTTTTGAATTGATAAAATATAGAAAACTAAGAAATCACATTTACATAAGTATTCACAGCCTCTGCTTAATACTTTGTTGATCCACCTTTGGCAGCATATACAGCCTCAAGTCTTTTTGAATATGATCCCACAAGTTTAGCACACCTGTCTTTAGGCAGTTTTCCCCATTCTTCTTTGCAATAAGTCTCAAGCTCAATCAGGTTGGATGGGAGACGTTTGTGCAAAGCCATTTTCAGATCTCTCCAGAGATGTTCGATCGGATTCAAGTCTGGACTCTGGCTGGGCCACTCCAGGACATTCACGGAGTGGTTCTGAAGCCAATCTTTTGAGATCTTGGCTGTGTGCTTTGGGTCGTTGTCCTGCTGAAAAATGAACCTTCGCCCCAGCCTGAGGTCAAGAGCTCTCTGGAGCAGGTTTTCATCCAGGATATCTCTATATATTGCTGCATTCATTTTTCCTTCTATCCTGACTAGTCTGCCAGTTCCTGCTGCTGAAAAACATCCCCACAGCATGATGCTGCCACCATCATGCTTCACTGTAGGGATGGTATTGGCCTGGTGATGAGCGGTGCCTGGTTTCCTCCAAACATGGCGCCTGGCATTCACACCAAAGAGTTCAATCTTTGTCTCATCAGACCAGAGAATTTTGTTTCTCATGGTCTGAGAGTCAGGTGCTTTTTGGCAAATTCCAAAATGGCTTTCATGTTCCTTTTACTAAGGAGTGGCTTTCGTCTGGCCACTCTACCATACAGGCCTGATTGGTGGATTGCTGCAGAGATGGTTGTCCTTCTGGAAGGCTCTCCTCTCTCCACAGAGAAACGATGGAGCTCTGACAGAGTGACCATCGGGTTCTTGGTCACCTCCCTGACTAAGGCCCTTCTTCCCCGATCGCTCAGTTTAGAAGGCCGGCCAGCTCTAGGAAGAGTCCTGGTGGTTCCAAATGTCTTCCATTTACGAATAATGGAGGCCACTGTGCTCATTGGAACCTTCAAAGCAGCAGAAATCTTTCTGTATCCTTCCCCAGATTTGTGCCTCAAGACAATCCTGTCTCGCAGGTCTACAGAAAGTTCATTTGACTTCATGCTTGGTGTTTGTGCTCTGACATGCACACTCAACTGTGGGACCTTATATAGACAGGTGTGTGCATTTCCAAATCATGTCCAATCAATTGAATTTACTGCAGGTGGACTCCAATTAAGCTGTAGAAAGATCTCAAGGATGATCAGTGGAAAAAAGATGCACCTGAGCTCAATTTTGAGCTTCATGGCTAAGGCTGTGAATACTTATGTAAATGTGATTTCTTAGTTTTCTATTTTTAATAAATTCAAAAAAAGTAAAAAAAAAAAAAACTTTTTCACATTGTCATAATGGAGTATTTTGTGTAGAATTTTGGGATAAGAGATTAAATTAATACAATTTGGAATGAGCCTGTAACATAACAAAATGTGGAAAAAGTGAAGCGCTGTGAATACTTTCCGGATGCACTGTATATTTATAGCCCTTAATCACAATATGTCTCAAAGGACTGCATAGGTTTTAATCACACCATCCTCCGATCTTAAACCAACATGCGGGCAAGGAAAAAGTTCAAATTTCAGCATGAAGAAAATAAGAAACCTTAAGAAGGGGCCTCACAAGTGGTAATCCCCCTTCCAGGATGACCAAAGTGCAATAGATTTCGCATTGAGTAACAAGTCTACACATCAGTTGTCTTTAAATATCAGAAAGTTGTTATACATGTAAGGCCGTCAGCAGGCTGGTTGCCTTGTATAAGAAAAAGACAGTCCGAAAGTAGTTCACCGGGTTGAGGAGGTCAAGAGGTTTTTAAAGGTGCGAGGCCAGATGGCATCCGTCTTAAATCCTGCAACTGTTTTGTAGTAAAGCCGCAATCGAAGACGTGCAGGCCAAGAACCTAATCTGCATCCTAGACGTGGACATCCAAGGCGTCAGGAGGATCAAAGAGACTGACCTTAACCCCATTTACATTTCCATACAGCCTCCCTCCATGGACGTTCTGGTAAATACTTGAAAAAAGAAATATATTAGTTGCAGGGCAATAATGAAAATAACGAATGTTTTATTTTAAAAAGCTCTGTATATTGTTATTATAAACTGCTTTAACATGTTATATTTGAAAACCAGTATTTAACAGAACGGGAAGGGGGGGGCATCAATTTAGAAAATATGGTTATTTAATCAAGATGATAAAATAAAGAAAATAGAAATAGTTTATAATAATATAACATTAATGGTAAAGATAACAAGCAAATTAAAAAAAAACTGTCAAATGTACATTTACTGTGAATTTCCCTGCGGGGATGAATAAAGTATTTATCAATCTATCTATTTATTTGAGCTGAAAAAGCAGAAAAAATATAATTAATCAGCAATAATAATAGCAATCAAAAAAAAATTCCCTACAGTTCAAGTGCAACAAAAAACACAATATAATAAATCAACAATCAGCTGTTTATAAACTAAGTTTAATCAGTTAAATCTAACTCTCACAACCTGAGACAAATGTTCAAGTAGACTGATTTTTTTTCAAAGGCAAATAAAAGGTACATTTATTTACAAGATAAAGAGAAAAATATTAATTATTAACATTCATAATTACAACAAGAAAATTCAATAGGAAAAAACCTAATGAAATGTTAATTTGTTTAAGAAACAAAAGCAGAGACAAAAAAATAAATAAAACTATAATACAGAGAGAAAAATGGTACAATAAAACAGATGTACATTTACCATAAAATCCGGACTATGGAGCGCACCCGATTATAAGACGCACGCACCACATTTTGCGCAGTCACAAGTTTATCCCAAACCTGACTTTAGGTGCCGCGATTGTAACTGCAGATATCGTTTAGAATCCATCCTCCACAATCGGCAACATGAACGGAAAATGATACCGGTAGTTAGAATTTAATGCAAACCTTTAAAGTCCAGGTCCCGTTGAAAGTAATCCAACGAAAAAAATGTATATTTCCAAAGTTAAGGTTGGGAAAAATATATATCCACTATTGTCCGCTGCAACAACAAAGAGATTTAACTCAGCTTTACCCCACGTTTCCTCCGCCCCTACTTTTTATTCGCTCAAAGAAAACATATCACAATAAGTCTCTAAAATAAATACATTACAAAAATATACAGTTGCAAATACATATCATACATGGTTACACATATTTACAAAAAAAGACGGTACACTAAGAGAGTTTTCAAAGCTTTAATAATAATAATATAACATCCCAAACCGTGCCTGTGAAAGGTACCACCACGCTACTCCTAACACGCTCGCAACGCACAGAGAATAGCTGTTAAAATAAGCTGCACCGCAATTGCGAAATTCATGGTGAACCGTCATGGTCTTTCTCCTCATAACTGTCGCCATCAATGGCGTCTTCCTCATTATCGGAACAAACCTTTGTCCTCTGTCATACGGACAATTCGAACATAAACTAAGAGGATGCAGTCTACCTCGGCGCACAATTCCAACGGTCTAAATTTTACCTTTTGTACTCAAGTGCCGCTCGTGGCCGTTAGAAAAATTACATAAATTGGCCGCTTCACTGAATAAGCCGCAGGGCTGAACATTTGGGAAAAAAGTAGCGGCTTATAGTCCGAAATTTACGGTAATTAAAGCACCAAAGCACTAAAAATATGCATGACCAACAATAATAATATAATAGAAAAAAAATAGAAAATGTAATAAAGACACTAAAACTACATTTAGCTAAGATGCACAATATAAATAATCATTGGTGATTATAGAAAGAAAAATAACAATAACCAAAACAAGGGACACATAAAATGTACATTTAATCAAGGCAACAAAGCAGAGAAAAATGTTAATGATAATGTTCATGTTTATTATAATAATATGATGCATTATATTCATTATATTAAATATAAGCACTTTTTACACATGTTTTTAGATGCAACGAGCAAAAACGTCAAAATAATGTAGACATACTACACTATAGCGCAATTTTGATCCCTCAAATTGCTTAATGATAATAATTGTTATCCTCATAATATTTTTTACAATTATTTTATATAATTGTTTATTTCATACTGATACAAGAAAATCAATATTTATCGCATTAGAATAAAATAAATCATCCTTCTCTTAAACAGAGTGATGCACAGGACCCTGACCACCACCTGTGCACATTACGAATAACGAAATATATATATAAATATATATAATGTAATTAATAAATAAATAAACAAACAACTGTATTTCTTTAGGAAAAACGACTAAGAGACAGACAGACCGAGACTGAAGACAGTTTACAGAAACGTCTGGAGGCAGCTCGCATCGACATGGAGCTCAGTAGGTCTAAAATAATAATAATAACACTTTTTTTTTTTAATTTCAAATCATGAGCTTAATGGTTTCACGGCAGGTAAGGAACCAGGAATGTTCGATTCAGTCATCATCAACGACGATTTAGAACGAGCTTACGAGGAGCTGAAGGAAATCCTCAACGAAGTAAGTCCAGATAAAATGGTAGACCCCCGGGATGAGGCATTACCCGAAGTAGGGATCTTAAAGTGACACTGTCGTATGGCTGTGAATAGAAACCTCTACTAATAGGCTAATGCATTCCGGACAACCAGTACCTTGGATAAAAACATTAAAATAACAAAATAGTCTATAAAAAAAATAAAGCACTACTTGTGTGTTTTCTATGTGAATACGATTACATAACATCACAAATAAATATACATCTTTAAGAAAAATGAATTTTGTTTACTTTTGGTGTGATGAGATTTGAGCTAGTCGAGTGGAGTTAGGGGGTGGATGCAGAGAAAGGAAAAGACGGCATAGTTAAATTAAAACCGTTTTTAAGCCCTCAATTTGCGATGATTATCATATCATCCTTTCAAGATTTCCTTTCATTTATCACATCCTTATTTTTCATAATAGTCCCAATTGTCGAATGGCTACAGTCATGCAACCTAGCAAGTAATCTTATAGAGGTGTATGTTAAGTTTAAACACTCAGAACAAGGAGAGAAGACATCAGTGGATTTTGAAGTTGCAAGAAGGACCTGGAGAGGAGTCTTCAGATAAGAGAATTCCATCCGGTCCTAAACCCTCTTCTTTAGTGTGACATGACTTGAGCTGGTGCAATGGGCAAGCAGGTGGTGCAGGAAGGAGATGGCGAATATCAAAACAATGTATAAATTCTGAATAGTACATAATGCTAATTTTACTGAGCACTGAAAATAAAAATGTTTTTTTTCTGATATTTTTTTTAGAATACTCCTGATCGTCGATTGGTTATGACCGTATTCCTTAACGAGGGTAATGATTCGTATGCCTTCTTTGTATATTTTGATTATACGAAGCTTTGTTTTCATGGTTAGAATGTTTTTGTTTGTTCCTTTAGCATCAATGCAAGTCTTCGGACAAATAGCTGAACAAATTTACTTTGTTAACATCATAATCTCATGTCATGGAGAGAAAGGAATTGTGGAAAGGAGTTCAGCCAATAGCATATCAGCATCTTTATAATACATAGTATAGCGTGGGAAATGCTGTATTGAGGGTGCCAAAATAACAACGTATTCCACATTGTAAGCAAGGGACACTGTAACCCGGGGATCTACTGTAAAATGATAATGATATCAACTTATATCAATCATTTCTCAATTCTTTTTCTTAACAGGAAATCCAAAAGGTTCAGGAGAACAAATCTTAAAAAGAAAAAATCGTCAGGATCTCCAAGGAAAATACAAACATTTGATAAAAGGGTAATAAACAACAATTATGGTTTGATTCAAAGTATTTCATTTATTTCATCCAAGCAGGTGGTTCACACAATAAATTGCATAATGACAAATTAATTGTATTCATTTACATGTGAAAACTGAAAATCCTGAAAAGTATGATTATTTTCCCCGAGATCATTCCTGCTGCCAGGGGGGTCCACAAAATTTGAAATGTGACTGTTGAGTTACTTATTCTTCCCCCTTCTGTCATTGTTTGCATGATATCCTCATTCAAATAAAGAAACCTATCAATATGTTGGTGGTTTTAGATCAGGCAAATAGTGTTTTTTTTCATTTGCATGATTTTAAATGAATCAGTTACTTATTCCTCCTTTTTTGTCATTATTTGCATACTGTCCTTTTTCAAATAAGAAAACTGAGTGGTTTTAGTTAAAGCAGAGACTGGTTTTTTTTGTTTTATTATTTTGACAAAGGCAGATGGTTCACTTGCTTATTCTTCCCCTTCTATTATCGTTTGCATGCTAATCACATTGAAAAATGGAAACCTACAAATGTGAGTGCGTTTTGCTAAAGTAAACAAAGTTTTTTGGTTTTGTTTGTGAGTTTTAACAGGGTTCAACTACATATTCACCCCTTTTCTACCATTGTTTGCTTGTTATTCTCACTCAAATAGGGAAACCCATGAATGTATGGGTGTTTTTTTTTATTAGGTAAGTTTGACAAAGGCAGAGGTTTCAGTTCTTTATTCTTCCCCGTTCTTTCATTGTTTGCATTGTATCCCCATTCAAATATGGGAACCTATAAATGTGTGGATGGTTTTAGGTAAATCATTCATTGTTTTTTTTTTTAATCTGTGTTATTTTGACAAAAGCAGAGGGTTACGTTACTTATTCCTCCCCTTTCTGTCTGCCTGCTATCCTTATTGAAATATTGAAAATATAAATGTTTGGGGGCAGCACGGCAGCGAAGTGGTTAGCGCGTGTGCGGCACAGTTCTGACGTCATGGGTTCTAATCCAGCTACCAGACTTCCTGTGCGGAGATTGAATTTTCTCCCCGTGCTTGCGTGGGTTTCCTCCCACATTCCAAAAAAATGCATTTCAGGTGAATTGGCCGGTCCAAATTGTCCCTAAGTGTGAATGAGTGAGTGAGTTGTCTGTCCCTGTGTGCCCTGCGACTGGCTGACAACCAGTTCAGGGTGTCCCCTGCCCACTGCCAGGAGATAGCTGGGATGGGCTCCATGCTGGGATGGGCTCCATGCAGATAATGGATGGATAAATGTTTGTTAAATTGTTAGATGTGTGATTTGGTCAAAGATCAGATCACATTTGATAGTAATTTTATGCTAAAATATGTCAAAAGGTGCAGCATGGCAGCGCAGTAGTTAGCACGTGTGCGGCACAGTTCTGAGGTCATGAGATCAAACCTTTCTGAGTGAGTTTGCATGTTTTCTCAGTGCTTGCGTGGGTTTCCTCCGGGCACTCTGGTTTCCTCCCACATTCCAAAAACATGCGTTTCAGGTTAATTGGCTGGTACAAATTGTCCCTAGGTGTGAATGAGCGAGTGACTTGTCTGTCTCTGTGCCCTGCGACTGGCTGGCAACCAGTTCAGGGTGTCCCATGCCCACTGCCCCCGCGACTCTACTGAGGATAAGTGGTGCAAATAATGGATGGATGTTAAAAGTTTCAAATACTTTTTCACACAATTGTACCATGCAAGTCCAAACACTTGATCCTAAACATTATCCAGATCCATTTACATTAAAACAAGACCAAAGCGAAAAACTAAACATGTGTATTTTTAAGACACAATTTCCTCAGAGGACAAATTAAGGCATTTTTTTAACGCCCAAAATATATTTGTCGGCTACTTAAAGAAGGGACCTTGGATCTTGGTGCGGACTTGGTCTCGCTTCTCCTCCTTCTGAGCCAAGAAGGCTCTAAGCTTCTCGGTGGAGAAACAAACCTTGGAGTGGCGAGATCGATTAGTACGTAACCAAGGGATCTGGAGACACTCCGCCGCGGAGGGTCTCGCCCTAGAAAATAATAAGGATTCAGGAAAAATGCTGTTTCAACTAAAACCACCCAAAAATTTATAGATGTCTATATTTCAATGAGGAAACCACACAATCAAAGACAGAAAGGGGAGGAATAAGTTACTTTGTGCTCCCCACTCACATTGGCAGCAGTAACTTCAACCAGACGTATCCTGTGGGTTCAATTGCTCTTTGAATCTCCTTCGGCAATGGGTTTGTTTACTTATCCCCCCACTTCTCCATTGTTTGCATGTTATCCTCATTAAAATACGGAAACCTATACATGTTCGGGTGTTTTTTGTTAAGGCAGTCATTGTTTTTTCATGTGCTTGATTTTGACAAAGGCAGTTTTCAGATATGTCATTGTTTGCATGCTATCATCATACACATATCAAATCCTGTAAATTTCTAAATGGTTTTAATCAGACCAGACTTTCTAAACTGTGTGATTTTGACCCCCAAAAAAAACAAAAAAATCACATTTGACGATGAATTTCGTGCCAACTTCGCCAAATTCAGTGATTTCCCCACTCTTTCCTTCACTAACCACTTAGCTGTAGGCTATGGCTCACCACTCGCAACTAATGTTATTGTTACTTGCTCCTGCTCCTTCACTCATTTCACAGATGAACCCTGCATGTGATGTTTAAAAAGTCCCGTGATTCGGGCATTATCAAGTCGAGTTTTTACCTTTTTTTTAACGTTTTCCTTCTCTAGAAACTCATTTCAAGCACTTGGAAGGAGGCTTCTGAATTTTGCCAGGCGGCATCCTTCGGGCTATCATCCTTTCAATGCACACCTTCCGGGCTATCCTTCTTTCAAATGCACATGCTTCAGATCTCTGGTGGTGAACTATTACACATTATCACTTAAAATTCTCCATTGAAATCAAATTCATCATCTGAATCAAAGCAAAAAAACGATCAGCCTTTTTCCTCGTTCCTCCTACTCACCATGATTTGTTATTCAAGCTGCTCCTCATCAAGGTCAAGGCTCCCTCGGACAATCCGGGGTAACATCGTCCGAACTGGATCTTCCCTTTCTTGATGTTTTTGTCCTCTTCCCCACTGATCTCAGTATCGAACGGGCTTTCCGCGCTCAACCTGAACGCCAAAACCATTACAAAAGAAGACGTAGAGAATGATTTTCCAATTTTATATGTAATTTTTTTGATTGTGTGTGAGCTTACATTATAAACAAGAGAACTCCAACAGCCCAAACGTCAGTCTCGGGCCCCACGCCATGGCCTTCAAGGATTTCTGGTGCTTTGGGGAGGACGACGTAAACTGAAGAAAAAAGAAGAAGTCACTTAAGACGCCCATGCATGGTCAACCACAGGTCTAAACGTATACATTTTTAAAGATCTAAATTTACATGTGATGTCTAATAGACATCTAAAAGCTGTGTAAATGAAGACTAGACGTCTACATTTAAACTAGACATCTAAAGTCACTTAGACGTCTCGGCTAATATTACTTTACCATCAATCCAAAAGTCAAGGTTTTTAAACATCCAAATTAAGACGTGAAATAGACATGTAAGACTTTTACATTTAGACATTTAATAAATGTATGAATTTAGAGTGGGCGGCACGGCCGATGAGTGGTTGGTGTGCAGCCCCATGGTTCAGGGATCAAGTCCAGCCTACCCGTGTGGAGTTTGCATGTTCTCCTCGTGCCTGCGTGGGTTTCCTCTGGGCACTTCAGTTACCTCCCACATTCCAAAAAAATGCATGTCAGGTTAATTGGCCGGTCCAAATTGTTCCTAGGTGTGAATGAGCGAGTGAGTTGTATGTCTCAGTGTGCCCTGCGACTGACTGGCAACCAAATCAGGGTGTCCCCTGCCGACTGCCCGAAGACAGCTGGGATGGGCTCCAGCACCCCCGTGACCCTACTGAGGATAAGTGGTGCATGAATTTAGAGTTGACTTCAAATAGATGTCTAAAGTGACATATGTCTAGACTAAAATTGGTCGATCACATACACGGTACATGTCTAATAAACATTTCACAGCAGTCTATATTGAGACTAGATGTCTGAGAGACATCTAAAACATGTCTCAGTTTAGACTATGTGTCTAATCATTGTCTAAAAGACTTCTAACTAAAGACGAGACGTCTAATACCTTATAGATCTTATTTGATCTAATAAACATCAAAAGTCACTCAGACGTCAAGGCTAAAATCTACCACAGGTCCCATGTTCCCTCTAATTTTCCACGGGTCTGAGGGTTCACACAAAGTCCGTGAGCAACGCTTGAAACAATAATGAGCAACGGCAATCCCAAGTGTGGCAATTGAGTCATAATCAAACATGTCCAAAACTTGACATCAGGTTGCATTTTGCTGAGTTTCCGGCAATGCAAAAAATGTTTTCACTTTTGAATAAATAATTATTGCAAAGGTTGTACGGCCTACAAACGTCATTTTTTTACAACAATTCTTTCACAAGATTTTCATTTTTTTTTTTTCCTGGTATTTTTCATAGAATAATACTAAAATTTTGGGGGGCCTATTTAGTCGGTTGCACGATACAGAACTGTATTTAATCACATTTTTTTTAGTGGAAGTACAATGTTCGCAACAAGATTGACTTTGTATAATTGGAAATTATTTGAATGCAACAAAAACTTTTTCTTCCCCCCCTTTTTTTCTCATCATCTCATCTCATCAGCTGCACCGCTTATCCTCAGTAGGGTCGCGGGGATGCTGGAGCCCATCCCAGCAATCATCGGGCAGTGGGCAGGGGACACCCTGGACTGGTTGCCAGCCAATCGCAGGGCACAAAGGGACAGACAACTCATTCGCTCATTCACACCTAGGGACAATTTGGACCGGCCAATTCACCTGAAATGCATGGTTTTTTTGGAATGTGGGAGGAAACCGGAGTGCCCGGAGGAAACCCACGCAAGCACGGGGAGAACATACAAACTGGAGCTGGATTTGAACCCACGCAGGAGGTTCCCATGACATGAACTGTGCCGCACATGCGCTAACCACTGCGCCGCCGTGCTGCCCAAAACCCCCCCTTTTTTTCTATTTTTTTTAATTCCTTTAAAAAAAAACTCATTGTGTTTATTTTTTCCTAGCTGTTACTTTTTTTCCCGTTTCTTTCTTTTCTTTTTTTCTGAAAATATTCCTTTTTTCTCTTCTTTTTGTTTCTTTTTTTCTTAGCTAATCACTACTTTTTCATTTTGGTATTTTTTTCTTTTTTGTTCTATTCCCCCCCTTCCTTTAAGTAATTTTGTGCACAATTTGACATAATATTTGGTCGTGTAGGGATTAAAGAAGCAAAAACAACCTGAAGACCCGTTTGGGACCAGAAAGAGCCGGTTCTCTTTAGTGAGCCGAGCTGAAGAAGCCGGTTCTCGAAATACTCTACTGACTTTACTCAACTTCGTTCGACTTCGAAATTGACTTCAAAATACCGCATTTAGAAAACACCGTCAGGGGAACCAGAGAATTTGTACCTTCATGGAATGTAACTTTGACTTAATTTGCTTCTTAATAAACATTTTCGAGCCCTGATTTTTGTGAGCTGGCTAGATTTTCTTGTGCGCTGAAAATGTGCGGGCAGTGCGCGATTGTGCACGCGCGCAGCTTAGAGGGAACATTGCACAGGTCTAAAAGTGAAAGTTTAAACAGCTTATAGAAATCTAAAAGAAGTCTAATTTATACTAAACCTTTCATAAATGTAAAGTAAGCTACTTTTGTAATTGTGTATTTCTCGGACTCCTATGTTACGAATTAACTTGCTATGAAATTATTCCGTTTTTCTACTTTAATACACGAGTAATCATTCACACACACACTCAAAAATCCACGCATTTCAGTCTTTTTCCATTGTATGTAATGTAATGCGCATGCGTGACTCCATTGTATGTACTGCGCATGCGTGACTCTTCAATGAATGCGCTACTGAAACCAGAAGTAGATGTGAAGGATCCGGTCAAGCTAGCTAGCGGATCTCTCTAGTAAAAACCCTTTTTTTTCTGCCTCTGCCTGAATTCTATGGTCAGCGGGGGTTTATCTTTTTAAACTCAACAATAACCTTCCAAGGTCACTTACACATCTAGGCTAAAATTGGTCGACCACAGGTCTAAAAGTAAAATATTTTAGGTGTCTTAATTTGGACTGGATGTCAACTACTCAGATAGCAGCTGACACTGTGCCGGATCCGTTCACAAGTCGCCAGATCGCATAGCACTCATGCCCGATCAGCACACATGAACCAGTTATGGCCCGGACTGTCAGTCTGACAGTTCGACAGTTTGGGGTTGCTATGGGGTGGACCTTGCAGGCCAAACACGGCATTATTTAAAGAAAAGAAAAAAAGTCACCACTGCAGGAAGTTACAGTAGGTGGACCGAGCAGCCATTGGACACCAGTGAACTGATGCGGATGTATTGTACTGATCCGGACCGAACTTTTTTGCACAGCTGGCCCAGTTCTGGACCAGGTAGATTTTGCTATTTGGGTAGACATCTAAAAGACATCTAAATTGAGACTAGACATCTAAACGATGTTTAATTTTGGACTATACGACTGAAAGAAGTTCATATTTAAATTAATAGATCTCCATTAGATGTCTAAATTTAGAATACACATTTAAAGTCAGTTTCCTCCTCCCCTTTACTAATCTGTTCTGAATTGACTTGATGTTTAATAGATATCAAAAGGACGTCTAAATAAAGAGTAAGCGTCTAAAAGACATATAAAAGATGTCTAAACTGAGACGTGATGTCTATAGACGTCTAATGCACATCTAAACCAGGACGAGATATCTTATATACCGTATTTTCCGCACTATAAGGCGCACCTAAAAGCCTTTTTTTTTTCAAAAGCTGACCATGCGCCTTATAATACAGTGCGCCTTATTTATGGATCAATATTAAATTGCAAAGTTTTCCAACTAACTTGCAGCCGCCGACTAGATTTTCCCCCGAACGCCAAGTAGTAAGCGGTGTATGCTGGGATTTATTTACCGGCGTTTCATTGGCTAACCAATGTGTCAATCATCATTTGAATCGATCACTATTGGCTAAAGTTATTCGGAGGTCAAGGGGCGGATCCTTTTTATTATTTACAGGCTGGCATTGGCTTAAACGCAAAACAAAGCCTGCAATTGGCCGAAAAAGATGAATGTGTATAGCACGTGGCTGACGGCATAGAGAAAGCATTTTTTTCTATTCTGTATTTGTAAATATTTTATTCTCCTGGATTTACTACCCTCACGGATATAAGAGGACATTGGCTGCACATTATTATGAACACAACGACTTCGGTGAGCTACTCTGGGTTTTATATTGTCCCTGTATCTTGTTTCAGACTGAACTCGATGTTTCTGTGATAAGCGGTACAGATAATGGATGGAATGGAGTGTCTATTTTTAAATTAAACTCAATTCCAAGTGTTTATTGTCATATGCACAGTAAAGTTGCGAGCGAAAAAGAAAATAGAAACTAAGGAATGGTTGGCATTTCTTGAATCCCAAGACCTTAAGCTTCCGAATGATGGAACGATACATTTGAGTGACATCGTACGGATACCGCATCCACACGTGTTCTCGACACGTATCCGGTGCGTCTTATGTATGTCAAAAATAGGACCAAAAACTATTTTTTCGGGGTGCGCCCTATAACCCGGTGCACCTTATAGTGCGGAAAATACGGTACTAAAAATGAATCGACTACGGGCCTTAAAGAAATTTAACTTTTCAATTTCAAATAGACATTCAAAAGATAACCGTATTTTCCGCACTATAAGGCGCACCCCCAAAAAATAGTTTTTGGTCCTATATTTTCCTAAATACGGCGCACAGGATTATAAGGCGCTACAATGGGAACGTCGACAAAACAGTCAGATAGTTCAGTCAAACTTATTACCCCCTTAACATTCCGAAAGCTTGCAAAGAAGCAAATACGTGTCTCAGACATGTACGGAAAAAGTGTCTGTACGATGTCACCAATCACTCAAATGCATCGTTCCAAATATCATCCGGAAGGTTAAAGTCTTGGGATTCAAGAAATGCCAAACATTTCTTGGTTTCCATTTTATTTTTTGCTGGCAACTGTTGGGACAGCAAAGTAAGAATTTTATTGTGCAGGGAAACGGGGTACTTTACTGTGCATATGACAATAAACACTTTGAATTGAATTTAGTTTAAAAATAGACTCATCACAGAAACATCAAGATCGTTTTAAAACAAGATACCGGGAAAATATAAAGCCACATAGCTCACCTAAGTTCTCTTGCAGCCATCACGTTCAATAATGATACGTAACCATGGTCTTCTTACAACCGTGAGTGTAGTAAATCCAGAGGAGTAAAATATTTACAAATATAGAATAGTAAAAAATGTTTTCTCTATGCCGTAGTGCAACCCAACGTGTTATTCACGTTCATCTTTTTCGGCCAATTGCAGGCTTTGTTTCGCCCCTTTAGCCTATGCGAGCCTGCAATTGATAAAAAGTATCCGCCACCTTTACCCCCGAATAACTTTAGCCCATAGTGACTGATTCAAATGATGATTGACACATTTGTTCGGAAATGAAACGGCGGTATATAAATCCCAGCATACACCGCGGACTACTTCGCCTTCGGGGTAAAATTTAGTCGGCGGCTGCTTGCCTTAGTTGCAAGACTTTGCGACTTTGATCCATATATAAGGCGCACTGTATTATAAGGCGCATGGTCAGCTTTTGAAAAAAATAAAGGCTTTTAGGTGCGCCTTATAGTGCGGAAAATACGGTAATACATTTTGACTACACATCGGAAGTCATTTAGCTATTTCTTCCTCACCTTTATTCTCTGAAAGACCGTGCATGTGCTCGGTGTGCAGGGCCTGGCCAGGTGTAAAGGACAAAGCTGTACCGAAGTCCACAATCTTCAGGCGGTTGCCATCGTCCACCAGGATGTTGTCCGACTTCAGGTCCAGGTGGACAACACGCCGGCCGTGGAGGTAGTCCACCGCGCTCAGTATCTGGGCCAGCAGCTCGGCCACGTTTGCCTCCAAGTATGCATCTCTATCAAAGATTGAAAAATGAAAGAAAATTTTTCTTTTCAGTTTTTAAATCATTTAACCCTCGACCAGGTTGGTGGCCTTGGGGTAGTGCGCCCTTCCCAAGACTGGTTCAAGGTTCAAGCTTCGTCTAAGTCATTCCCAAGACATAAAGCATTGGTGGTCATTGCCTCCCTGCTTTGTGCTCTGCATTAGGGGATTTGGTCACATAATGATTCCCACTGTCAGGTGTTGCGACACATCTGTTGGGTAGAACTATGGGGCGGCAGTAGCTCAGGAGGTAGAGCGCTCGTCTTGGGATCAAGGGATCCCAGTTCGAATACCGGCTCGTCCGTGTTACATGTCGAAGTGTCCTTGGGTAAGACACTGAACCCCTAATACCCCTAATAAGCAGGTCAGCGCCTTAGGGGCCGGTCACACAGCCGTTTGCGGCTGAATCACGGCCAGAAATTTCTGCCTGTGAGGCGGACGCTATTGGACGCTTTGAGATCACCATACAGACGAGATGCAGCAGTGCTTAACACGCGGTCGGAAATTCGCGCGCGGGTGGCAGCGCAAAAACATTTTGCGCTGCTCAATTCTTTAAAGCGCGGGCACACAGCCTTTCACGGGCGTATCGAGGCTGAACCACGGTCAGAAATTTCTGGCCGTGAAGCAGACGCTGTTGAGCACTGATCGACGCTTAGAGACTGCCATATAGACGAGATACAGCAGTGCTTTACTCGCGGTCGGAAATTCACACGCGGTTGGCTGCGCGAAAAAGTTTTGAGCTGCTCAAAACTTTGAGCACGTGTTAACCGCGGGCGGCACACGAGGTAATGACGCGGAACGACGTGCTCTGGCCGCGGCCAGGGCGTGGTTACACATGGGTAGGACGGGAAAGTTCAGCGGGTAATTGTGGGTGGAGCATGGAAATAGCATGTTCTGCGCCTGTATCGCGGTGTTATTACGTGAAATTAGCGTGTTACGCGTGTGACGGTCAAACGCCTTTCTCCGCGTATATACAGCGAGATTTGCCGAGCACACGTCAGTTGTGCTCGAGACGTCAAGGGGGTGAACATGGATCCCCGTCACCGTAGTGACCTCGTCTTAATCCATTTTTTTTTCTTGACATTTCTTTTCATTTCATTACAAGATAATAAAATAAAAATGAAAAACTATTACAATAATAACATATTGGCTTCTTCGGTGCCATAGCTAGAAATCTTGATCTTCACGGGACCTTGTCTTGAGCGGTTATGATTTCTACAGCCCGGTGTTATGCCGAGAAATGCATCCCTGCCGAGATTTACATCCCCTCGCTACTACAACCACTTTTACCTCGTTTGCCTTTGGAGTCGGATTTGGGCACAACACCGGCTCGGGAGCTTTTATACCCGTGGTCCACACGAGAAAATGACGCGATGAGGAAGCGGAACAGTCACCGGCGTCTGTTTTGCGGGCATACCACCAATGAACAGCGGGTTGGCCAATTTTGCGCATTTTCCATCGCGGTCAACCACGGGCAAAAAAAACCCGCAAAATTTTAGCCGTGATTCAGCCGTAATCGACTGTGTGACCGGCCCCTTACATGGCTGCAAGGCCGCTATTGGGAAATGTGGAGCACATTGTAAAGCGCTTTGGGAAGTCATTGACTTGAAAAGCGCTATATAAATGCAGATCATTTCATTTCATAACTATCATTGCATTGTTTACTGTGCACAGTCATTAGAATCTGTATGCAAGCCGACCCCTGATTAGTCAGGGATAAGGTGAGAAGAAGAATAAGAAAAAAATTAACCCTCTGTTGTCCTCATTTACTGTATACACTCTGTGTCCTCCGTCGTCACTAAACCCCAAATACCGGTATATACAGACTGACTACATTTTAAACACCAAATTTCATATTGCCTGAAGATACAACTTCTACATCACAATATGTTCTCCCTCTTCGCATATAATTCTATTGCTACAAAAAGGGAAAAAAATGTGCAAAATGAAGATTTAGAAGAAAATAATCTGAAAACGTCCTCCTTGCCAATTTTTTATGTTATAATTTGAATGTGGTCTATCTTTAACTGTGTTGTCATGTGTTTAATTTTACAGTCATCTGGATTGTAAAGAAAAACGTGACGCTAGCAAAAATTGACTCACATCAAGGTTTGATTTGCTATCTGTTAAACTGTGCAAGGTGTTCTTATGCTAAAGTCAGGCAAGCATATTTATATTTCCTTGTCAGGATTTAAGAGGTTTCTTTTCTTCAGTTTAGGTGATACAAATAGTCAGCTCGATAGCAGACTAATCAGTTGGGTAGGGCCCAAGATCTGGACGATTTCACATGTAAATGTTTGAGATCGATTGTACATCCGCTCTGCAATTTATTTTGCTAGCCTCCTGATTTGGCCCATGGCACAGCATACCCAGACTGAGTTTTTAACAAATTAAGTCTCACAAAACATTTTATTGAAAGTGAAATGCGGAATTGGGGCCCACCGGCATAAGGAATGAGACTGTCACTGCTTTTGAACTGAAGCATATAGGGCAGTGAATGCACCTTGTCTTTGAGCCAGGTTTGTCAAACATGTTGAGGATAGAATGCTTGACCTTATTGATAAAATACAAATTCATTTGTTTTTTGTTTTTAGAAAATATGTTAAAAATATGTATTTAAAAACAGAAGAATGCTTTTTTTTTGGAGCTCTTTTTGTGGAAAACCAAAATGCCGCCCAACCTCACGAAGACTTAAGCTGCGGCTTGAGTTTGTGCCCCCTGCTGGAGCAATTTCGAGCATCTCTCACCTCGCTGCTAGACTGTAGAGTAACTCCCTTCCAGGACAGAGCTCCTCCACCAGAACCAGGTAACAGGAAGTGATGTAAGCAGTATGCAGTTTGACCAGATGGGCATGATGTAGTCTCCTCAGCAGCTGATATTCCCTAAGGACCAACTGTCTTTGCTCCGCTCTGTACGGTGTGATCTTGGCGGCAAACACTTGGCTGGTCTCTGCGTCTCTACATAAGTTGACCACGCTAAAACGACCCCTGAGGCGAAAGTGCCAGCGAGAAATGAGCCTTATAGCACCAGAAATGCAAGTTTTTGAAAGGTTCATAAAAGCCCAACCTGTTGATCTCAGAGAGGAATTTAAAATTCTTCTGTGTCACCTGACTTTCTGAATCAGTCTGCTTTGTACTGAGGAACTCAGTCTGGATGAGAGGAATGTTGGTATCTGTGTACCAAAAACATATTGTTTAAGGCTCTTTGGAGGCCCGCTTTTGAGGGCTGCCCTCACCTTCGGGGTGTGTTGCCACGACAATCGGGGCGGATGCATCACTGAAAGGTCCTGCTCCAGTCTTAGAGATGCAGCCCACTCTGAAAACATAAGAAGCTCCCTTGGGTAGATCTTTTGCCACGTAACTGCTGTCACTTACATCTTCTGACAGGACGATCCACTCCCCACCTGTGGAGCAATGTAGTTTTCAGGATCTGGAACATCATTTCCTCCCGTAGAGGGCACCCACCTCGAAACGGTGACTAAAGAACGCACACCTGCATCTATTTAGTTTCCTGGACCTCATGCATGAATCCAGGTCTTAAAATTGCCCTTACCCTTGTTTATTGTTTATGGTTTAAGTTCTTTTGTTACCATTGTTTTTAGATTTTGTATCTTTCTTACTTTGTTCCTAGGTTTTAAGTAAATACCATCTTTATTTAAACATGCTAGCCTCAGTTCTTGCTGCACTGCATATTGGGTCCACACCCAAATCATAACATATTGACTTGACTGTCAAAAGACCCAGCGGTAAGCTTTCACACTATTGTTCTGTATCTGGACTGCGTGTGTTTCCTGTTTCAGCACCAAAAGTCCCTAGGCAGTTTCTGTCTTCTGTTCTGATAGCAGAGGGTCGCTCAACCTCCCACTTCGCATGTTCCACCAGGAAAGGTCTCTCGGCCACCTGCATCCCATTTGGGGTTTTGTGCTATGTCACATCGAGCGTTCCAGGTAACGTCAGGATGTGCCACAGCATTTCCCCCTTAGAGGGCGCCAACCTTGAGGGAGTTGCTAAAGAGCACACATCCGTACCTAATCTTCAACTGGGCATCATGATACCAAATTGACTGGCTCAGACAGCAAAGGTTGTCGGACCATTGTCTTTGCCATCAGGTGACATTAGGTTTGTTTTTGGGGGGTCTGGTTTGGACATTTTATCAGTCATTAGTTTGACACAATGATATTGCAGCTCTATCTTAGCTAGGACCTTACCATCCGTACAGTACTGTACACAGTAGGTAACTGGGTAACTTGATGGAATGGGCCTCCACACTAGCAGTACTCCACCTCCATCCAACTGAAGGACATCTATTTTGTTTGGACGAACTAGCAAATCTGATTTAATGAAGCATAGCAAAGTTATTGTGAAGAATGGACAGTATTATAAAGATTAATCTGATACCTTTTTCTCTTCTGAATGGCGGTATCTTAAAAGTAGGCAAGCGCTCGTACGTCCTCTTTTTTGGACTCTCAAGCCCATGCTCCTTTTCGTTCTGGGCTGAGCCTTTTAGAATTGGCCCTGGTGTAAGAACAAAACACAATTAAATTGTTGGGGAGCGTTTTGGAACACAGCATCAGTGTGAGAGTTATCAACTTAGCCCAGAAAATAATCAGCTGGTCTCTGCCCAGTCTTGAAGACTTTACGAGCACTTTTTCTGATGCACCCACCACTTAGGCCATTCAACAAGCACCACCTTGTAGATATTTCCAATTTATTCTAATATTCTTTTATTTTATTTTTTCTTTAAAGCCCTAGGGTGTAATATGTGACCACGAGATAGCACTGTTGTCTAATGTGAAGAAAAATCAGTGCCGCAGCAAGGCGAGAGACAAACATGGCTGCATAATTTTGGAAAAAAACCTAATTGTGATTTTTCAGACCAGTATTTCAATTTCGATGCAATTTTTGATTTTAAAAGAAAAGTGCAATTTTCTGTGCCATTTTTTGTAAGTACTTAATCATAGTGAGGAGTGTTTCCCATAGAATTTTGTGAGACCTCAGTAGGTTGACATTCTAGGACAGGGGTCTCTTACATGCATCCCAGGGGCCAAGTGCGGCTTGTGGGGTGATCGTTTAAGGCCCCCACTGTAATATAAAAAATTAAAGGGACAGTTGTATTATTTAGCGCCTCCTATTGGTAGAAAAAAAATCATCGATTAAAAAGATTAATATTGATTTAGAAAATAACATGATATAAACGTGCTTTTTTTAAAAAAAAAACTCGTTGCTCAAGAAATTTGCATTTATTTTAAATAACATGAGCTAATTGTGAGCCTTCTTGCTGCTAAAGGTAACTAAATACCTCAAAAAAGGCTGGGCAAGAATTTGGGAGTTAAAATAGTGCATTTTGGTCTCCATAGTTTGTATTCTTTCTTGCACTTTTTTTTGATGCTCTACACAATACAGCAACATTTATTTTTCAAATAATACACAATGTCCCTTTAATGTAAAAAAAAAAAAAACAGGCAATTTATGAATTCACTTATAATTTCCCACATTAATTTATTTGTAGTTTCAACTTAATTATTAATGGTTTTATTGATCTCACTTTGTGTAGCAAATTCAAACATATTTTTAAGAACAGTGGAATGTTTTAAACCAAAAGTTTTATTGTGGAAAATCTGATTTGCCCAGTTCCACCCTAGCTCCAGAGCAGTGCTTGGAGTTAAATGGACAGAACTTTTTCAGGGCAGTGGAGTATTTCCTACGCTGCGTTGTTCACATTTATTTTTTTTTAATCTACCATTTTTTGCCATATTTAAGCTTATCCTTGTTTTTATGAAGGCTATAGAGTTTGAAAAATGTTATAATTTTGAGGGGTGCTCGGATTAAATATGGGGGTGGTTGGGTTAAATTTGGGGCTGCTTGAACATCCAACACCCAAAACAGGCTTGGTACACCCATTGGTGAAATTTCACTGTAGATTAAGAGATAACGCAATGGGGAATACATGATTCAACTTCTCCCCTTCCAACCCAAGCAAGAATGTAGGAGCGCAGCAGCCAAACAAAACCTTGTTTATCATCCAATTAACTATATTTAAACATGGTAATTAACCAAGAAACCAATTAACCCATATAGCGAGAGGACGAAAAAGAGGGCAAGCGAAAACACTAGCACGTTTGCGCTATTATATAGCGCCGTTCTAGTTGGCCTAACACTCCATCAATCATACAACAAACTATAAATCCTTGAAAAAAATGCAGTGTCTTACGATTACACATTCGCACTACTTCACATCAAGATTTCAATGACATTTCGGTTAATTGTGTAGCAGCTAGCGGCGACCTTGGGTATGGATTCCACTATGTAAAAAAAAAAAAAAGTACAAATTTCTCGACCTATGATTTTTTTTATAAAAATGAACTTTTGTATGATAGTTCAAATATTTTTGCCTAGCATTCAAATCAATGTTTTGTTTTGTATTACTGAGTGAAAGTTTTTTGTACCACTAGGAGGCACTCAATATCACACAACGTCCCTTTAAATATGTTCTTGCATGTTTATGCCTGTGTGCTACATCTTACCCTGTTGTAAAAAACCTACACTAAGTTGCTTCTTCAAAAAAATTCGACAATTCTATTATATAATTCATAATGCAGAAATACAAATTCTGAATAGATAAACATTTTAAAATACATTTTTTAGCACTGCTTTCCTTAAGTCAAGCATCTGTCAAACAATATTGCGTACCTGCTTTACTCAGATCCTCTTTACTGGTAGACCTTGAAAACAGCTTGCTCAAACTCGAAGCTGAAGCTCTTATTTTCTTTCTGATGGACATTGTTGGTGTATCGGGCTTCATTATCTCCCCCAGTGTTGGTCCTAACTTGGAGCTGTCAAACTGCGAGTAGGAATGGCTACCCCAGGACTTTCTACGGAAAATATTCATAAATCCCAGCTTTGGAGATTTCCCTACAAGTGGTTGAAGTTCAAGAGCGGGCGCAGATGCATGTCTATGAAGGGCGTAGCTTTTCTTATCCTTGGCCCTCGGAGGTCTTTCAGGAGCCTGGAGAGAGGAGAGACTGGAACTTGGACTAGGAGTTGCTGACATCTGCAAGGAACTTAAGTTAGGGTTGGAGTGTGTTCGGTTGCGTGGTGGAACTAGAGGAGCGTTGCCTTGGGGTTTGAGTTCTTTAAATGTGCTTGAGTATGATGACGTGGGAACCATTCTCAGGTCATCGTAGCCTTCGCTGTCTTCTGATCTGTTCCTCCCCCTGAACTCGTCATATGAACTGAGTCTACTAGACGAATCGGAGCAATAATGTTCCAGATTAAATGACTCGGCCAAGGAACCCTGGGAGCTGGCATAGGCATTACCCTCTAATTGCAGTTGATCTTTCCTATGGCTCCTTCTGTCACCCACAAGAAGCCCTATTGGTGAAGATCCACCACCTAATGTAGCAGTACCCTGTACAAGAGCAGTGGACCCCCTTCTCCTTGTGGGTTTCTGGGGTCTTGGAATAGCCAGCAATGTTTTTCCTCCAACTTCCTCATCTGTGAAATCCTCCTTTAAACTTTGCGTACACTCTTTGTCGCCTGGCTTGAAGGGTTTCGGCAAGCTGTGAGATCGCCGAGAAGAATCATCAAGAGACCTGCTCCTCCTGTTTGGTGGAACATTTGCGCGCGTGGCATTGCGGTCAAAGGAAGTTGATTTATGAATTGAGGGTTGAGTGGACCCCTGTCTCTGGCTTCGGTTGTTCTCCGTATCATCCTCCACATATTCTATGAGAGGTTCATTAAGGCGCCCTGACAAGCTCCTCCGGAGAGGCTTGCGACCCCTTTCCAGCTTTTTGGCCTGAAATTTATCCCTTAACGTCATGCGTCGTGCAGACATGGGTGACAGTTGATGAGATGAACTGTAGAAAGTGCTTCTGATCAAGCTTCCTCTAGGAATTCGACCCGCATCGCTCCCTGAACCTTCATCACCATCTGAAAGGCTAAGCGACTGACTACTTCCCTTGTTGAATTTTCTTTCATTCTGAGGCGTTTGAACGTACGAAAAATCTGATGATGCAAGGGATTGCCGACTCACGCTCCTCCGACTGAACAGTTCCTCATCGTCTTTATCCTTCTCCCGAAAAATAATTTCTTCCTCCTTGTATTGACCTTGATGAAGTTGCGCAAAAGGTTCTGGGATCCTCCCTCTCTCGGTCACAGGGTCGAAGTCATCCTCGGTTTCTTCATCCTCTTCTTCAGTTGGGCTGCAGTGCTGGAAGAAGTCCCAAGAATCAGCCTCATCGTACTCTGATGACGAACCACTGCTCATAGATGTGCTGCTGTTTTGCTGGTGTTCACGGGGAACTGTCACAGCCGTATCTCTGAGAGGAGCATTCAGGAGCTCTGGAATTTGCCTCAATGTGAGCACTGAACCGACACAAGTCAAGGAGCGCTGTGGTGAAGAAGCAAAGACACAGCTGAAATGACGAATTGCAGGATCATAATTTTCACAAGAGTTTGAGGACCAATCAACTCACCTGCCATTTTCTTTTGGAGATGAAAGACTTTAAACCCTTTGTGTTGATTTCATCTGTGTCTTCTCCAGCAGTTTCATCCTGATCCAGTGAAATTTTAATAGTCTTTCATGATTGTGTTTAGAAGATCTTTTTGCCCCAAAGAAATGAAACCTCACCTGGAACCATTCATGGCTCAAGCACTCGAAGGCAGACGGACGCTTTCTAAACGAAGTGAAGGAAATGAATTAACCATGGGATTAGGGATTTTGTTGAGATGAATCGAACAGCTGTTTTAACAAAATTTGTGAGTGGAAATTATAATTTAACTCTGTTTTATTATTTTTCACATGGTAGAGTCCAATCATAGTTAGCAGTACTTACGAATTAGTTTTACAATAACTATATGATGATATTATTATATTAGATTATTCTGAGGCTAAACTAAAAAAATACTGAAATTTTGGACTAATCATGTATCTTTTGTTTCAGAAAAAAATATTTTTTAAAAATCCAGATTTTACCCAGGGTCTGGTTGAAGAAGACTGATAAGAAAGGCCCTGGCCTCAGGACTCCGACATATGACATCAGGGGCATCCCAATTTAGCGTCCCTTCGCCCACTCTCAGCAACGTATCGCGATCAGTTTCACCAACGAAAGGGCAACGGCATACCAGACTTCCACAGGAAAAACATGGATTAGGAATAATTCTATGCTGGAATGCTGCCTGAAGATAAACATACCATAAATACGTCATCACACCCACTGACCTGTTGGATAAAGAACAATATTTCTGTTAGGTCCCATTTCAAGGATTAATACTTTTAAAAATATGATTTAAAATATGACCTCACCAAATATCTGTGCCCACACTGACTGGTTCCTGGTGAACAACTTCAGGTGCAACAAATTCTGGAGTACCAAACATGCTGTACTGATGTCTGGATGTGTCTACTTCCTGGCTGAAGCCAAAGTCACAAATCTTAACTTCATCTCTGGGTGGATACACCATCAGAATATTATCTGGCTGTGGGTTATACAGAAAATGTCATTATTTATGAAATGCAAAAACAAAACTCAATACTGTCAATATCTCACTTTGATGTCGAGGTGCAAAATATTCATGCTGTGAATATGTCCAATTCCTTCCAGAATTTGCTGGATGTATGACTGAACCTTAAAAAAAGCATTCACTTGCTTAGTCAATGTTAACAGTGGATGAGAAATTGACTCTCTTACCTCCTTTTCTGAAACTAATCCTCTGAGTAGCAAATGGTCTACAATGCTGTGAGAACAACATCTGGTGAGTCGGTTAAAGAAGTTCACAAAAGAGTTGTTACATCAGACACATACTGTTGAAAGTTATTCCAAAACTACACAATTTAGACCCTCACAATGTGTTAAGAACTCGTGTTCTCTTTTTTACTGGGTTTAGTTTTATTCCATTCATCAAAAAATATTGTTTGTCATTTAGGCAGGCAGCTGGGTGGTTAGCGCGCAGCCCCACAGTGCAGAGGTCCAAGGTTCGGGTCCAGATACTGCAGCCAGTTTCCATGTTCTCCCGTAATCACTGGGCACTCTGGTTTCCTCCCACATCCCAAAAACATGCATGTCAGGTTAATTGGTCGCTCCAAATTGTCCCTAGATATGACAAAGAGTCAGCCGTATGTCTCCGTGTGCCCTGCAACTAGCTTGCAACCATTTCAGGGTGTCCCCTGCCCACTGCCTAAAGATAGCTGGGATGGGCTCCAACACCCCCGCGACCCTACTGAGTACAAGCAGTGCAGATAATGGATGGATGATGGATGTTTGTCATTTGAATATTAAAGCCAGAGTTCACCAATTTCTCTCCTAGGAAAAATGAGGGTATGATGCATCCGTTATCTCCTTTAATTTGGATCATTGTGATTCCCTTAGCTCTGAACTCACCCAAAAATTATGTTGCAAGCATTTGGATAATATATTTTGGAGAATACATTCTGCTTCTCTGTCAGTTAAAAAGAGGAGCTGATGCATGCTTTTATCCCCTCCTTTACATCATTGTAATTCCCTGCTCTCCGGCCATCCTTCCGGACTCAACTGCTCATGTACTAACGGTGGGATCACATTACACCAGTTTAAAAATCACTGCATCGGCTCCATGTGCAGTTCAAGTATGATTTTTAAGGTGCTGTTACTAGTTTTTAAATGTGTTAACTGTCTGGAGACCATTTTCTTATTGTACATTGAATGTTTCATATTGTGCTTTGAGTTGTATTTCATTGTCTGAAAAGTCCTATACTATTTGACAAGGGATACATTTCTGTAATGAGCACCAGAGTGCGCCGGGTGCAAAAGGAGTCCAATAGACAAGCCACCCTGGGGTGAGCCAGACGAGACAGCAAGTCCCTCTCCTGGAAGGCACGGGTTCGGATGCTACTCCGGAGGGGCAAGAACTTGGCGGCAAAAACTTCACCAGTCCCTCTGTGGATCACGCGCTTCACCACCCCAAAAGCTCCCCTGGGTATGAAGATATTCCATTGGATCTTAAAACACCGGGTAGGTAGGACAATATGGACATGAAACAGGGCCTCACCTTCCAATTTCATCACGGGCGTCATAGACCGTGAACAGCTTTCTTCTCTTTCCCACCTCCACCTCTCTCTCTTGAGACCCCAGTGGACCTTCAACAAATCAGGTTGACAGGTAGGTTTTTGTTCTACTTTCAGAACCTCAAGATCTATTCATTGCCTTACCTTCCTCTACTATAAGCTGAGCCTGGCACGACACACGACCAGCAACATTGAATGAGAAGCAGGTGTAGATGCCGCTGTCTTCACTTTCCGGGCACACTATGGTCAATGAGCATCGGGCGGCATGCTGAACTATCTCCACATTGTCACTAGCTGTAAGTTCTTCTCCATCCTCAAGTAACAACGTTGATTAAAATGATCACAATCTATGGGTATCTAACAAAAAAAATCAAACAACTGAAAACGTTTTTACCTTGTACCACTGTATCTGCGGTATAGGCCTTCCAGTAATAATGACGGTAAAAGTAGTCGTCTGACCTAGTTCAACACACACATCTTCGGGTGGTACTTGGATGAAGGGAGGGACTGAACAGGATGTGATGAGATTATGATTTGAAACAAGGTCTTGGTAAATATTACACCAATGACAGACGCACCATCTGTAATTTCCTGCATTTGTTCTGAGCTATAGATTTCTTCCTCTTCTTCCTCTAAGTAACACGTAGGCTGTTGCCATGCTGGCTGATTCATGGAGACTGATACAGGAACTTGTAGAACTTTACACTCCTCCCTTGAATAAAAGAGAAGAGGATTTATATATATATATATATATATATATATATATATATATTTATAATGAGATAAGACCTAACACAGGTTTTGGAAACACCCAGATTTTTCGATAGTCCATATTTATTTTATGTAAGCAAGGCACAGTGACAGTGTACTCCTGTAAGTCGTGATTTTCAAACACATTCCAGCAAGTCAGAGCAGTATCTGAGGGAAAGCTCCCTTAGAACGTGTTTGAATTGTTTCTACACACAGTCTTTGTTTTCTTCTAGAGGGGGTGTATTTGAGGTTGACAGACAGACCATGATGGTTGTATCCAGCCAAGTGGGGGAATGGGTTTAGCTCTTTCTGTATGTTTGATGTTGCTCTACACATGGTCACATGTTTTATTACGCCTGGTTGAACAGTGCACGTATCAAATAAATTATGGGGGGGTTCAGTCTGATTTAGGTCCCCTGCGTTGATAAAAGCTCTATCTGGGTGGGCAAGCTGATGTTTTTTGACAGCAGCAAGCAGAACAAAAAGCAATTGGATGTGACTGTCAAAAGGTAACAAATTCCCCTAACTTGGTGGACTAATGGTTGGCTTTCAATATCCCAACGTTAAATCCAGAAAAGACCTATGACTTTAATCAAATACTCACTGCTCATGAATAGGCGGGCTAAACCCCGTCGCAATGGATGAAGGTCTGAAATCTGTTTGTAGCCATTTCTTCACAAAGGCGGAAGACCAACCTTCGGAATCTGCATCTAGAAACATGCATCATAGAATATTAAAAGGGTGTAATGATTCAACAGAAACACGAGGAAACAGTCATGACCTGGGATCATAGAGAAAAAGAAATGGTATCTATCTTACCTGTTGCCTTCAGGCTTTAGTGAAAGTACAGAAAAGTAATCACCAAGTAAATAAAGATGTGAACATGTGTGAGAGCATCAGGCCTCTCCAGGTTGTGTTGGGGAGGAGTTAGCTGGGCATGCATCCGAGAACACTGAGAGGTTACATGTGATCATGACAATGATGACTTACATGGGGGAGGACAGATGATGAACCCTCTGCTTTGAGACTAGTATAGGGAAGATCGGAAACATGAAGGTTTTAGAGAATGGAAGGGTTATATACAAAAATGTAGTTAATTGAGTCACTGTACATACTAACAAACACGCCAAGCCACATCATTAGGTATACAATTAAAAATGTGTTCGGGATAATCATCTGGCTGGAGCCCCAAAAAATCTCAAAACTGGTCAATAGGTTGACGTAGAAGATATCTGATCAAATGTCTCCTCAGTTGACCCTGTAATTTCTTACCGCGTGGAACCATTAGAATTGAAGCCGTTACTAAGTTACTTTAATCCCTTCCACGCAAGTGCGGATTTCTCAGAGTCCACTGCTTACATTTTTTCTCCCGGTGAGAGCCACTGTGCAGGCCATTCCCTGCCCTCTTTAAAAGGGCAGCGATCTTGTGGGTGATCGGCCAGGGAGCCCAAAGGTAAAAAGAGAAAAACTCCACAAAAATCAAACTTAACATTTACTAATGTGATTTTATTTCAAAAGGTTGTTATTTTTATAAATGCATGCTAAGTATTATTGCACTCTTTTTGTTGGTCACGTTATGCACTTTTGTTATTTTTTTTGCAATCCTCAAAAATTGATTTTTCAATTGCATTTCTTTAATTTTATCAAAACAATCAAGCATTTCGTAATTCATTAATAAACTTGAGGTGGTATCATACAACAGAGTATTCACATAATTCTCCACAGGATGTCCTGCAACCAACTTAATGATTTTGATAGGTTAATTTAGATACATACAGCATGTGTTGCATTCATTATAAGGCTTTTATTTTTTTCTGTTCCTGAAAAAAATAGTTTTTTTATCTTTTGGGTCCAATATGGCTCTTTCAACATTTTAGGGTGCAAACTCCTGGACTTGTGTAACAAACCAGGAACGGAGACGGAATTGCGTTCGTTTTACTCGCCTCGCCTCTCAGTCCGACGTGACCGCTGCATGGCGGAGGGAGTCTCCGTCTTGCTTTAATCGGGGCTTGTGAGAGCGTTCGTTGGGTCCCTTTGCTGGTCAGATCGTTCTGTCACGAACAAGGAATGGAGACGGGACCCAATTGCGTTCGTTTTACTCAGTTTTTATTAAGAAGGAGAAAAGGACTTGCACCCACGATCCAGGGATCGTCGGTCACGGGTAGCAGATTACTGGGAACGCGGAAGTGGCACTCCCATGTCGAGCGCAGGCAAAGTCGAGAGCGAGGAAAAAAAATCGATGGCCGGGGCGGAGGAGCAAAAACGTAAACGGGTTCAGAAAATGGTTGGCTCCAGAAGTCCCAAAAAGACGGACAAAAAAAGTACCAACACCAAAAACAAAAGTATTCCAGCACGTAGGAACACCAAAAAACAAAAGTAATCCATTGTCAGCATCAGGGGGAGTGGCGGAAGCAGGATCCGGAGGAGACTGGGCGGACCGGCAGGTGTCGCAGCCGGATGTCGCAGCCGGATGTCGCAGACGGGCGACGAGACAGGCGAGCAGGCAGAAGGGCAGGCAGGCATCAGGACAGACAGGCGCCGAGACAAGCTGACGGGCGATCCGGGCGTGCAGGCAGATGGACATCGAGACAGGCGGGCAGACAGACGTCGAAACCGGTGGGCAGGCAGGCGGGCGAACCGGGCGGGCGGACAGACAGTCCAGGTGACCAGACGGACGAGTTGGGCAGGCAGACGGACGATGAGTCGGGCAGGCAGACAGACGAGCCGGACAGGCAGGCGGACGGATGAGCCAGACAGGCGAAAGGGTGAATCAGGCAAGCAGACCAGCAGGGCAGCCCGTCAAACAGGCATGGCAGGCGTACAGACGAGCATGACCGGCGGACAGACGGGCATGGCAGGCCAGCGGGTGGACGAGTCTGACAGGCAAGCAGACGGACATAGTAGGCCGACAGACTGGCAGGTTGACAAGCAAATCAGGCAAGTAGACGGGCATGCCAGGCCGAAAAATGGGCATGGCAGGCGGACAAACAGGCATGGCAGGCAAGCGGACGGACGAGTCTGACAGGCGGGCATAGTAGGCCGACAGACTGGCAGGTTGACAAGCAAATCAGGCAAGTAGACGGGCATGGCAGGCGGACAAACGGGCATGGCAGGCAAGCGGATGGACGAGTCTGACAGGCGGACAGGCAAGCAGATGGGAACCTCGGACAGATCAGGCGTTGCGGGAGGAGGCCTGGAGCGGACCTGCTGTGTGTAGGCAGGTCCCATGGCATTCAGTCCCCCACTCCAGAAACGCCCCCGTCCGCCAGTCAAAGCGAGGGTTGTGCTTAACCAGCCACAGGTGTCCCAGAACGAGCGGTTGACCGGGGGAAGGGAGCAGGTGGAAACCGCTCTCAGTGGTTCCCGGACAGTCTAATTTCCACCGGCTCTGTAATTTGCGTTACGGTGCCTAATAGATGACCGTCCAGGGCTTGGGCAGGAACTGGGGTTGGAAGGGGAACAGGTTTAAACCCCATTCTCCGGGCTAAAGCCATGTCCAGGATGTTGACCTCCGTGCCCAAGCCCACAAGGGCGCACAGGGACTGGGTTGACCCGGGACTCCGAAGCTGGACCTGGAGCATTGGCCTTCTGGTCTGGGAGATCGGGGCTTAGACGGAACTCAACTGGACGACTCCAACGGTCCGGTGGGCTCCCCCTTTTGACGGGCAAGATGATACCCTGTGTCCTTGCCCGCCACAGGACAGACAGAGACCCTCGGATAATAGCCGCTGACGCTCCTCTACGGACAGCGACGTGCGATCCACTTCCATAGCCTCCGGTGGGTCTAGTAGGATTGCGGGTGGATGCTGGGAATCAGAAGTGGTTTCCATCCTTTCAGGCGAGCAGAAAAGTGGATGACTCTGGCGACACCTCACACGGTGTTGTTCCTGGACCCGACGATCAATCCGAGCCGTGAACGCGATGGCCTCGTCGAGACTGTTTGGCGGAGCGTGGGACACCAACTCGTCCTTAATATAGTCTGCCAAGCTGTGGAGGTAGGCGTCCACTAACGCCTCAAAGTTCCAGTGCTAAGGTCCGACAGACTGGCAGGTTGACAAGCAAATCAGGCAAGTAGACGGGCATGCCAGGCCGAAAAATGGGCATGGCAGGCGGACAAACGGGCATGGCAGCCAAGCGGATGGACGAGTCTGACAGGCGGACAGGCAAGCAGATGGGAACCTCGGACAGTCGATCGAAAAATCGGCGTATGTTTATCAGCGATCTCGACGCGTTGGCTGATGAGGGTCCCGTGTCGAACACCTTGAGGATCTCCTGGGCCAGGGGATTGAACGAGGAACATGCTGCCGATCTCCGTTCCAATTCTGCCATTCCCCAGAGTCGAGCCCTCCCGGACAAGTGATTAATGGTGAAGGCCACTTTGGCCGCTTCTGATGCGATGTTGCTGAATTGTAAGTCAAAAATGAGCCGACAGTTTACTAGGAAGGCACGAACTTGGGCAGGATCGCCACAAAACTTCTCCGGAGTGCCCACTCGCGGCTCAGATGGCGGACGCGTTCGTGGACAGGACGGGCGGGCTGTGCGGCAGCACAGCAGGAAGATAATTCCCGGAGGGAGGGGACGATAAGTGCAGCAGGCTTGCACCTCCAGGAGCGCGTCAAGCCAATGTTGCTGGCGCTAAAGCAACTGTTGTTGCTGCCAGACCAGCCGAAGAATGGCGGACACTTCGCTCGACATCTGTCGGACCTTAAATGTGCTACTTGTCCTTAATTTAGACTATTGAAATGTTATTGTTTATTAAGATACTTGAATTTACCTTTATTTTTAGATTTTATATTAAATGTTTTTTAATGTTGAATAGATGGATTTTGATAATTTGATTATCTGATTGAATAGTTGTTTAAAAATTATTTAATAAGACGTTGCTACTGCTGATCAGTAATTGAGTAGTTTATTTTGCCAAGTACTTTTTCACGTTTACTCAAGTAATTATTTGGATGACTACTTTTTACTTCTACTTGTGTATTATTATTCTGAAGTAACAGTACTTTTTCTTGAGTAACATTTTTGTCCACACTACCCACCAATCGAAATGGATAAGAGCAAAAAAAAAGAATTTGTCGAAATGTGGTGAATAAGATTATATGGTTGATGTGCCTCTATGGACTGTCTTGTTTAACACATGGGAACTGACATGGACTGTGGTGAAAGATCTAATTATTTTATCTGTGTTGAAGAAATTTCAAAAGCAATCGAACCATCTTACCTTTTGGAGGTAAGTCATCACTCTCAGACTCGTTCGGGGCCACGTAGGATGGGCACAGTCCAGCTTTGCACTTGACACAACCAAACTCATTGGAAAGCTGTAGTAGGGGCAATATATTTGAGTCTCGAGTGACAACTAAAAGCATTCGACACATTCTATCATACCTCACACTCGTAGAGTCCAATGTCTGCTTCTGTAGCACTGATGACAGTTAGAGACAATATTCCGCTTCGAGGATCATTCGTGACGGAATATTTTTGCTTGTCGGTCAACTCTTTGCCGTCTTTTATCCACCTACAGAAGCAAACAATGAGATCATTTATCTTATTGGAGTTCAATGCAAGATATTTTTTTAGTTATACCGCTACTTCTGCCACCAAACATGACCAATGTCTGGCTTTTTGATACACTAGCAGTGTTCATTTTACCTCTGAAAAGTGATGGGTCCCGAGGACTCGCATGCTCAAAAATCTATGGGTCCCCAAAATTGAGTGTTATAGAGGTTGAAATTGTAAATCGGTGACAAATAATACAATAAAATCTATATATTCATTCAGTTTTAATCATCAAATTATTAATTCATTTTCTGCATCAAATTATTGTGGGTAATATACTGATTAAAGCGATAACCACAAACCTGTCTTTTTTTTCCATTTTCTCCTTTTATACTTCTTTTTTTTCTTAACTTCTTTATACAACATCATCATTTGTAATATAATGCATCAAAAGCATTATCTTGAATGAGTTGAGCCGAAAAAGCCGGTTCTCTAAAAAGAGACGAACATTTCACTACACAACTCGAGATCGGCGTGTAGACGAAAACTCGAACCGCGAGACCAAAACAACATCTGCCGGATCTGCCTGACGAAAAGTTTGGAGTGCGGTAAATCTTTGTTTAAAAAAAATGTAATCGAGTAATAATGACAATTTTGTGTCAAAAAAGTTGCGTCCCAGGGACGCACGTTGATTTGAGACTATGCGTCCCCAGCAAAAATGATGCGTCTAGGACGCAGGGACGCGGGCAAATGAGAACACTGCACTAGAGAATCCCAAATGCTGGCAAATTGCATACGGACCTGATTCTGGGCAAAGGAGTAGTAAGAATGGAACAAGTAAAGTTAAGGTCCTCTCGGTCAATCAAACAAGTACTTTCCAGCCGACTGATGAATCTGGGTGGAGCTACAGGACGATAATATTGGTAAAAAGTAAATCTGTGTGGTTGGGAATAATGTTCTGCTTTAATCTTTCAAAAGACTTACCCTGTACTGTAACAGTAGCCAGAGTGCCAGCACTCCCGGTGCTGCTGTGGGCATAGCACACGTATTGTCCAGAATCTTCTGCTTTCAAACTGTCCAAGATCAGAATGCACATGCCTGAGCTATCTGCTGTGATGATGTGCCGAGGGTCATCTTCCAAGGCTAGACCATCTATGAAGACATTATACCATTTTTTTTTAACTCCTTTGCATTTTCTAACCTTTTATCCACACAAGGGTCGCAGGTCCACCATGCCACTTCAGTGTGAGTCCTGTAAAAATAAAATACCTTTGAGCCAAGTGATCACTGGCTGAGGCAGTCCTGCAACTTTACAGCTCAGTTTGATGGTCCCTCCGATATTTGCAGTGCAATTCGACAGAAGCAATTCAAACGCAGGAGGGTCTTGAGAAAAATAAGGAGAACAACAACTCATTTATTCAAAATCTGTGAATAGATCTGCTGTAAGCGTAAGGCCTACCCTTTTTCGGCAGAATAGCTTGTTGTTGTAGGTCTTTCAAGTCGTTGAGCCATGACACTTTGACCAGTGGTGTACGGCCCTGCAGCGTATATCTACGAACTGAGCCCCTGTGCTCATGCCATAGCTCCAAAGACTTTTCATCACCTCCGATTGTTTCTTTTAGCTCAACATCATTCAACTGATATCAATACAATCAAAAAGTCAACATGGATCTTTAGGTTAAGCCACTAATGAGGACTTGATTTACCTTTATTTTATTCTTGAAGGCATACGAATCACAATTCTTACTGGTATCTCTTTTCAGTTTGCATAGGACAAGGCATTCCTTGAAAAGAAAAACTTGTCTCTGGTGCCCTCTAGAGGTCTTTTTAGTTTCTGGAGCTTCATCCCAGACTGTGAAGGTTCCCTTGGAGAGGAAAAAAAGTCATCGTTTTAATATAGTTCCTAGAGATTACATTGCTGGATGGGGTTGAATCCTGCACTGACCAACCGCACAGGCTCCCCCAGGGCAGTCAAAGGAGCGGGGTAGTTCTCAATGAGGGAGACCTGGTGCAAGTTATCAGACCTCCAGGGTAGACATGAGATGTGGGAGAAGGCATTTTCCAACAGACAACAGTTCTGGCCGCTTTTTGCCTTGTTTTTAATTAACTCCTGGAGAAAAAAATAGTTTTTAAAACCAAGTTTACAGTCTGTGCATTATTAACTGGAATGTTTGCAAACAATTAAGAATCAATATAGTGAACCCTTGCTATAACGCGGTTCACTTATTACAGTCTCGTTACTTTACTGATTTGCATCTTGCATTGTGTTTTACATTCTAATTGGCTAAACAATCTCTCCGCTTCTTATCTAGCTGTGCATCAATAACCTTACAGTTTAATGCATACTATAGATCACCGGGATACAACATGAATCTCTTTTGAGGTGGGAATTGCAAAGTGAAATTGCTGTATAGAAACCGGTGGTAATACGTTGCATATCTCAGATACCCCAGGTAAAAATATTAAAGATAACTGAACAGTATATACTAAGTACTACTACAGTACAAAAAATAAAGTATTGTATCACTGATTCGCAATCTTTACGAAGCAAACAAGATTCTGAGGTAAGTGAAGACAAAGAAAGGAATTGTGGGAAGTAATTCATCCAATAGCATATTGAAATTTCAATAATACCATGACGTAAACCAATAACAGTTGCTTTTTATATGAAGTCGATCAATTGCTGACTTGGAGACGTGACTCTGCGCAAGCATGACACCGCATATTGAAATAAGTTGTTGCTGATGTAAAATAATGTAAAAATGCAAAGAAGGCAGAGGCTCTGTATCCCTGTGGTTTACTGTACATGCAAGTAAAACAGCTTGGCAAATTAACATTACCTTTGTGCAAATTCTACTGCAATTTTCCTTTTCTAAAACCCATCATTTTCATAAAATATCAGCACAGGTTACAATTACGCCATCCCCTGATCTTAAACCAACATCTTGAATTAAAAAATCTTAACATGAGGAAAATAAGAAACCTTGAGAAGATGCCTCACAAGTGCTAATGACCAGAGGAAGATTCTGAAAGCAGAGAAATTTTTTAACCATCACTGAAAAAGGCTATTTTTGGGCCATTCAAAAAAAAAGGTTTTTACTTTTCGAATCCTAAATTCTTTTTGGAACGTAATCCCAGCGATAAACAAAGGTTCACTGTGTTTATCTTTGACCTTCAACAATGCTTGATATGTCTGAATCCGTTCAATTGGTCTTTGGATGAACGTCAGGGTGTCTATGACTAGAGCTTCTGGTCTAGCAGATCCTGGTAACTCCTATTACATAGCAAGAAATTCCATCAGAAATTATATAGTCTATTATCACAAATGCTCTGAGATAAATCCTGTTTATGCGGTGTACTTTGAGGTATTGTTGGGTGGCTTTTTCAGCAATGCAGGCCTCTGCTTGTTGTTGTCCAAGCATGTAGTAAACATACTTTTCAAGGTCCTCAAAGTGACTGATCAAATGCATGGCGACATCGTCGTCTGTAGTACACTCCCTCAAACCAGGGAGAATAGACCTGAAAACACAAAATCGGTCAAAATCCCAACCAAAATGTTAAGAATATTAATGTGTATTTACTTCTCATGTAGAAGAACAATGTCCTTTATGTTCCTGAAAATGATGTCTTTCTGGTTGATTATGTTGTCAGGGACATAGCGACTGGAGTCCAAGTGGTTTAGAGGATGAGATATAAACATCTTCATCTCCTTCACAAATTCCGCCTCACCATCAATCAGACCTTGGATTAGTTGACTAGAAGACACGAGTTTGAAGAAAAAACATTTTTAAAAGACAATATTCCCCTTGATTTTCATAGTTAATCTATTTCATAACCCCTGCTATTAAGTGAATTTCTGCTAATTCATGGTTCACAGATTCCCTAAACGCATTATCGTTGGGGGCACCAATAAAGACGCAACTCTGGGCAGCCTTCTCCACTGTTGACTGGATTGGAAGAAGAACAATATGTCTCGTAGGGCGAACAAGTATGAGATGAATTGGACTGGACTGTTCTTGGGTCTTGGCAAAGTTGGCATCAGTCTATTCCTTAATGTTGTCGGCCCAGTTCTTTTTATCATCTTCCTCTCTTGCCCCCTTGGACAGTGGCCTGAAGAATTATCTTGGCTGCTCCTTATGATCTTGTGAGGTGCGCATACCACTGAATTTTCCATCTACGCACAGTTCTTTCTAGGGTCCATTGTGCCCTCTGTTGGTGTTGTGCACTCTTTCGTTTGTCACATTGGCTAAGTAGCTCAGGGGTCGGGAACCTTTTTGACTCAGAGAGCCATAAAAGCACAATTTTTGGAAATTTGTTTCAGTGAGAGCCATATAATATATCTTAAGACTGAATTAAATTAAATGTGAGCATAACAAGCGTCTTAATTTATTATTTTAAATAATGTTGTTATAATACTCACCATTAATGCGACTTCTGGTGCTTCATGGATTTGCTGATGGTTTTGTAGTCTGGTTAATACTTGGTGAGTTTAAGCTTTATGCAGACATTGAGGCTTTCATCCGTTAAAGGTGATCATAAGTTGGACTTGATGTTTTTGAGATGTGAAAATGACTGCTCACGTGAATACGTCGATCCAAACATTGTCACTACACCAATACTCACACGCCTCAGTGTGTGGTATGTGACTGGAAGCGCGTTCCAAGTTTTGAGAATCAGTTCGTCTTCAGGTTTGAAGTTTGTTCATTTCTGTCCACATGTGCTTGCTCGCCAACTCCGCTTTCTGTCGTGCAATTCTTTCCAACTCTTCATTCAGTGATTTGAACTTGTTCATCCACATCTCTGAGGCCTTCATGTCAGCCACTTCTGCTTCAAAATCTACCAGGGAGACATCAGGAATGCAACTCAGGTCGGCTGTGTTCAGTGAACACTCGTTTGGATGGGTGGTGATCTTAAAAAGACCAGAGTGCGCACGAAATCTTTCAAAGCGGACTTTGAACACTGGAGGAGACCGGATGTGAAGCCAGCTAGCTGGTGGAGATAAAAGTTTTGAGTGGGCTCACTTGTTGTACATGCCTCTGTAAACTCTGTTTTTCAAAATGTAGTAAGCGACCTGTTTCAAGATCCTTGATGAAGAGATCCAGCTTGTTTTCAAAAGCAAACACAGCGTGTTGAAGGGATAACACTGTATTTCCAACGCCTTGCATTTTAACGTTGAGCTTGTTCAAATGTTCGGTAGTATCCACAAGATAATACAACTTGAAGAGCCACTCAGTTTTCGCTAGCTCAGGATGCTCGTTGCCATTCATTTCAAGGAAAGTCCGTATTTCGTTGAGGCAAGGCGCAAAACGGTTGAGCACCTTCCCGCTTGACAACCAGCGCACATTGCTGTGCAAAAGCAGACCGTGCGAAGGCGGCATGGCGTGTGTCGAAGTGCCGCTTTACATTCGAGCGTTTCATCGATGCTATTTTGTCATTGCAAATTAGGCATACCTCTCCAGAAAGGCATCTATTCATCCTGAAATGTACAACAGTCATCATCTTTTTTTTCGTTTAGCCATCTTCTCCGTCGAAGGATTAGCTTTGAGCTAATAACCAAGTGCCATGGGACGCAAAAGGGGGCGTGTACCTGTGACCACAGCAGTCACGGCCAACGTAGGGTATTATCATCCAATTAAAATGATAGACAATCGCTCGAGCAACTGCAACTATGCACAAGACATGAGCAGTAGAAAATCGATGGACGGATTTAAACAAACGATAATTTCTTTCAAACCCAAATCTGGGAGCCAGATGTTATCATCCGGCTCGCGAGTCATAGGTTCCCGACCCCCGCAGTAGCTGATACCCCAAAGTTTCCTGTAGCATCGCATCTGATCTCCATGGCCTGGATTTTGATTCCCAGTTTTGCTGCATGGCAGCCACTCCAGCAGCTCCCGTGTTATTTTCGATTGTTCTCAGTTATTTTCGATTGTTCTCAGCTTAGGGATGCTGCTGGAAAAGTGAATTTCCCTTCGGGGATGAATAAAGTATCTATCTATCTATCTATGTCTTGCAAGCGTAGAGGGAAATGAAATCAACCAGTGCTTGCTTGAGTCTGGTCTTTAATTTCACTGTTATGTACTTGTCCCTCCAGATGGGTTTAAGTCTGCAAGTGCAGCTGTGGTTTGAGGTTTTTGGCCATGATTTCTGGTTCTGACCCCTCTTCTGATATGACTGCTCCAAGATATTTAAATCTGGGGTCAGGATCTAGCTCTCGCTAAGTAGAAACCACATATACAGTATCTATTATTGCATTACAAGATGAATCAGTTTACTTGTGTGCAAACACAGTTTCCCTCTTTAGAGATATTTTTATGCCACAAAGCACCGTGGGACCTGTAGTACAGACGAATGACACGGCGCAAATACCCGCTTACTCACTTAAAAAATATCATGTGTATTGGTTGATTTCTCAGGGACACTGGCAAAAATGTTATAGTCCATAGACAATGGATGCAACAGTTATATTCATCCATTTATTGTCCGCACAACCAATAAATAGAAGAGGACGGGAAAGTCTAATCAATATGGAACGGGAAACTATTATCTATTTCTAACGGTCCGCGGTTAAGTCATGTCACATTGATTTGTATAGCCCTTAATCACAAAGTGTCCTACAGGACAGCACAGGTTACAATTACGCCATCCCCTGATCTTAAACCAACATCTTGAATTAAAAAATCTTAACATGAGGAAAATAAGAAACCTTGAGAAGATGCCTCACAAGTGCTAATGACCATGATGCAATAGATTTTGCGTTGGGTGACAACACACAAAATATAGTGAAAAAGGAAAGTGAACAGACCTCAGGGCTCTCCTGTACTCTTCTCCCGTGGAACCTATTCCATCAAGATTGTTTTGAGGGGGCCACAATTGTGTGAAGGCCTCCTGTTAAAAATGATTTAAAAAACTTCCATAACCTTACAAAAGTTTTAGAAGGTATTAGTAGCTTACCTTTCCCTTTTTCTCCAGGTAGGCTGGGCACACCCATCCCTGTCGAGCAGGGTTGGTTTTGGTGGGTTTGGTTCTTGTGAGCCACTTGTCTGGATGGACAGAGTCTAAAACCTCGACAAACTGACCCTCTTTCAGTAAAAAACTGTCTTTGGTTCCAATGTGAGGGTTGCAGTCTGCTCCGGCCACGTACATTTCAAATGTCTAAAAGGGATTAAAGGCATTTGACCCTTAAATGTGCGAAAAGGGGAATTCAGCTTACTAATTCTTTTGCTCCTTCACAGTTTTTCAAATGAAATTTCTGTGGGATTTACAGCCTATTTCATAAAAAGCCCAAACCTCACGTTGGTCCTCTTCCCCTTCAGATTCTGACACAGAAACAGTGCTACCTAAAGGTGTGTGGGCTCTTTGGTGCTTAGGAGATGGGGTCCTCATGAGGCGTTCTTGGGTTCCTATGAATTGCATTACACAAAGGTAGTGAGGTATTTGTTAGATAACTGGAACGAGATAGGTCTACTCTTTTTGCTGACCTTTGACTTGTAAAAGGTTTTTAAGGCAGGGATCAGGTAAGGTGTAATCTGAGTCCTTTAAATGCATATGATCTGTTGCCTCTGGAAGTTTCCTGTAGTAATACACATTAAAAAAAATAAGTCGCCATTTTTTAGGGTCTGGCACAACATTTTGATGAAGGTCACTGTTTAGGCGGCCCCTTGGCTGCTTCTGTCCCGGTTTCGGCGGCGATGGTCCCTTGGCCGCTGCTGTCACCAGGTTCAAAGGCTAAGGTACCATGGCTGCTTCAGTCCCATGTTCCGGCAGCAAAGCTTCCTTGGCCATCCCCGCCCCATCCCTTTTTTTAGCACACCTGCTTCTGCTGCGACTTGTCTAATTATTGGGTCTACCCATGACTCGTGACATGATTATGGCGCTCGAATAAATCCATAGTTCATTTACCTTGGTGGGGAAATCTTAATTTCTACAGGCTCCATCACATCTGGTGCAGTGTCATAATCTGATGGACTTGACACTGTCAAAAAAATGAATACAATGAGACATAACTTAAATTGTGTTTAGTTATTATTACTCACTGGAGCTGGTCGCAATGAGAGACAATGGTCTCTTTTTTTTTAGGCTCCTCTGAGTGCTCTGCTGTGTCAGGTTATAGGCCTCCCACAACGAGACGTCTACATCCTCCACATAGTTATCGGCATTGGTTCCTGTGGCTGTCTGATATTGACTCTGTGTTTTGTCCTCAGGGCTTGAGGGAGCCAACTGGAGTCGTGTAATTACAGCGAGAGGGGGGTGGACGTGCCTGGGGGTGGTCTGTTGAGGCTGAACGACAGTTATGGTTCCATTATAGGACCTAACGCCAAATTCATTGACCACCTCACATGTATAGATACCACTGTCATCAAGGGTCAGTTCAGTGATAACAAGTGAACATAGTCCAGCCTCTGTATCCTCGATACAATGACGTGTATCACTAATGATTGTTTGACCGTTCTTGAGCCACCGCAAACTGTTGTACTGTCCTTCTACAGTACACGTCAGACTGATGGTACTATTAGCATTTGCACACTGGTTCTTGAAGACCTCTTTGAAGACTGGCCGTTTATCTTTGAAGCGAGTCTTGCTCTGGACCGCTTGCATTTGTGGTTCCTCTTCAGCACTAAGGTAAGTCTCAGAGGAAAGGTCCTGGACTAGGGTCTGAAGAACCAGATCATTTGACAGAATGTGAGCCTGGTTTAACATTTCTTCAAAAAAGCCACCATGTTGGATTGTGGTTTTGTTGGCTGGGATCTCTGTTAAAGCCTCTGAGAAGGTTTCATCTTCGGAGATGTAGAGTAAAGGCACTTCTTCCATCATTTGCTCTTCTTGTTCTCCAGTCTTCCTTCCTATCAATCCGGCATTATCATATTTGTCCGCTACAGGTTCTTTTTTCAGAGGTTTTACTGAATGCTTAATAAGCTTTTTGGGGACTATAAACTTATCTGCATGACCAGAATCTGCTGGTACAGACTTGTCCTTAATTATTGGTTTCTCGTCCTCAGAAGATTTTGCTTTGGTGTTTAGTTTATTATCTTTGGGTATCGTGCGCTGTCCCTCGGTTCTTGGTTCTTGATCTTTGAAAGATTTTACCCTGGGCTTTAGTTCGTCATCTTTGGTTATGGCCTGGTTTGCTTCGATTCTTGGTTCCTCTTCAAAATATTTTGTTTTGAGCTTTAGTTTGCAATCTTTGCTTATGGATAGGTTTTCCTTAATTTCAGTTTCCTCGTCTTTGAAGGATTTTGCTGTGCGTTTTACTTTGTTTTCTATTGGTGTTGTAACCAGTTCATTTTTATTTGTCTCTGTGTCTCTTAATGGCCGTTCTTCCATTCCCGTCATTGTTTTGCTCCTTGACCTTGCTGGTGGTCTTGGGGGTATTAGTTCCATTTTGAAATGTTGAGGCAGTTCTTTTATGTTAACAAACATGCTGTGCAGTTGATTTACTGATGGTACTGGTATCACTGTGTTTCCCTGAGTATTTCCTTTCCTTGAATCATCGGCTGTTGCAGTCGGTGGTTCTACAATGAGATTTTCAGACTCTCTTCTGACACATTCAGTAGGCTCTGCTTCTGCTGAATTTCTTTCTTTTGATCGCACGGATGGTTTTATATCCTCCCCTGACTTCTTTACTTTGTCTGTCTTTAAATTTATTTTTGCCTCTTGCTCAAATGTTGTCTTTGCAGTGGATGTTACATGTTTTTTAGCCATGTTGTCCTCTTTAACTCTCTTGAATGAAGTGTCTGGGTGGTCAATTATTTTTTCAACGTTTCTGACTCCTTCACACAGTTCTTCATTTTGCTCTAGATATTTTTCCAGAGATTTAGATAGCTGGTTTCTTTCTTCAACACCTTTTTTTCTAGGAGTTTGGACAGGTTGACTTACGTCTACCTTTACATGTCCGTTTAGTGGTTGAATATTTTCCTTCTCAACTTCGGCATTCAAATGCTCCTTTCCATTTAACATTTTTGGTCTTTTTAAAACCTCCATGTTTTGTTCTAAACTTTTTTGCTTCAAATCCTGAGTACAATCGAAGACTGTCTCTGTAGTTGTTTCAGTTTGGATTGCTTTTTTGTTTCTAGTTTCTGTTTGCAAAGACCAAATAGGCTGTTTTATGTTTAACATGAGCTCCTCGTCTTGTTCTACTTCAGCGATTGACGCTTTCTGAGTTGTCCTCCTCTTAGGCTCTGGTGGGATTGTTGGTATCTTATAAACCTCGACATCTTCCATATGATGCTCTTTCTGGTTTGAATCTTGAGCTTTATCAAAGACTCTATCTACATTTTTTTCAGTTTGAATCTTCTTTTGGATTTTAGTTTCTGTTTGCAAAGACTGAATGGGCAGTCTTAAGTTCGATATGGGTTTTTCGTCTTGTTCGAATGCAGTGACTGATTCTTTTCGAGTTGTCCTATTCTTTAGCTCTGGGGCTATTTTTGGTACCGTATAAACCTCCACATCTTGTTCCATACGAATAGGCTGTTTTATGTTTAATATGAGCTCCTCGTCTTTTTCTATTGCATGGATTGATGTTTTTCGCGTTGAATTCTTTTTTGGCTCTGGGGGGATTGTTGGTACCTTGTAAACCTCCACATCTTTATCCATTCTATACTCATCTTGGTTACTTTTATTGAGTACTTGAGTACATTTATTGTCTTTAGTGTTTTCAGTCTGGATTTCTGTTTTTTTTCTACTTTCTGTTTGCAAAGGCCCAACGAGCTGTTTTATGTTTAATATGGGCTCCTCGTCTTGTTCTAATGCATCGACTGTTACTTTTTGTGCTGTCCCTTTCTTAGGTTCTGGAACATTTGTTTGTATTTTGTATGACACAACAACTTGTTCCAAACTATCTACCTTTTGTTTGGGATCCCAAGTGCTATTAAGGTCTGTGTCTTTATGTTTTTCTGTCTGGATCACATCTTGGTTTTTAATTTCTGTTTGCATAGACTGAATGGGGTGTTTTATGTTCATCATGCCTTCTTCGTCTTGTTCTAATGAATTTATTGAAGCTTCTCGTATTGTCCTCTTTTTGGGCCCTAAAGGTATTGGCTTTGCATTGGGTACTTTAACATTATCACATTTGGAAGTGATCCTTTGTGGCAGTGTTAGGGGATGTTCTTCCTTCGATAAGGTAGTATGTGGTGCTAGAGGTTAAATTGTTTTAAGGGAGAAAATATATTAGTATACTTTGTGTATGTACGCTCATATTACATATATGCAGCGGATGTGCCCACCTTTTACAGACACCATTGCAGTAGTCACTGCACCTTTTGCTTGACATGAGTAACATCCACTGTCTTCAGGATTTAGATCATTGATGTGAAGTTGGAGAGAACAGTCATCCTGTTTTATTGCATACTTCTTGTTTTCTGTTAAAGGTAGTCCATCTTTTTTCCATTGTATGGACGATACAAATGTGGACAATTCGCAGCACAAGACGGCTATAGCCCCTGCTTCTGTTATCATGTTTCGTAGTTCTTGCAAGAAAAAGTAGGGTCGTTCTAGAATACAGAAATAAATCAAGCAATCATATATAATTTTTAAACACCTATGCATTGAAATTTTATGTAATCGTTTAATATTTGACATTTGAAATCAGTGCACCTTATAATTCAATGGGCCTTATAGTTTAGAAAATGCACTAATACCTTTAACAGATACAGCAGCAATAGTCTCTGCGCTTTCTGCATGACATGAGTAGTTTCCCTTGTCCTCAGGTTTGAGGTCCTTGATGGTGAGCTGAATAAGGCAGCCATCTTGTTTCATCTCATACTTCCTGCTGTCCCTCAGAGTGAGTCTGTTCATTTTCCATTGCACTGCCACTCCAGGTTTCGACAGCTCACAAGACAGAACAATCGTATTTCCTTCTTCTGCTTCCATATTTTGCAAGTCAGCTTTGAAACAAACTGGGGACTCTGGTGATGGATTTAAGAAATAGTGTAAAACATTTACAGATCTCAGTGTTTTAGACTGTAAGGAAGTGGAAGATGATAGAAGCAATGTCTCTCATTTGCTTCTTGAGTACCTTTTACGCATACTTTTGCAATGGTTTCTGCAAAGCCTGCCTGGCACATGTAGCTACCACTATCCTCCAGCTTTAGGTCTTTGATGTTGAGTTGCAGGAGGGCTCCATCCTGCTTCATCACAAACTTCTTGTTGGCTTTCAGAGGCACACTGTTCTTCTTCCATTCTGCTTGTACTCCAGTCTTGGACAACTCGCAGTGTAATGAGAGTGACGCATTCTCCTCCATCTCCACATTATTTAACTGTTTTTTGAAGTATAGTGGTATCTCTGTTGGGGAATGTATTGAACAAACCACCTTAATTGTTTATAATCCAGTTGGAAAATTATTTCATTTTACAGCGTAGAAAAATTATAACAATTCAATACCTCTTACAGTTAGGGTCGCAGAACTCTCAGAATTACCCGCTTGACATGTGTAGATTCCGCTATCTTCAGGTTTGAGGTCCACAATGTTAAGCCGAAGGAGACAGACATCTTGTTTGATTACGTACTTTCTATTATCTCTTAGAGGTAACTTATCCTTTTTCCATATCACTGGCACTCCGCCTTCAGACAGCTCACAAGACATTGCTGCTTCATCGCCTTCCTCTACCTCCACATTTTGCAAGTCAGCTTTAAATGTGACTTGAAGTTCTGGAGAACGATTAGGGGATAGAATTGTCGTTATTATTGATTACAACGTAGTGTACGTTGTTTACAACAAGTTTAGACATGGCATGCTGCGCAAGCTGGAAATGTCATCTAGACTGGGTAGAAATCAGCCAATAATTTTCTGGGCTGTGTTGATGACTCTGTATGGTTCTCCTGGCTGCTGACGTATGCCAGAATGCTATCCACTGTGTTTTTGTATAAGGACACCAGCAGATTCGGTTTCAGACTGTTTTTCCGGAGAACTCACAGGACATGTGGCTGCTGCCTGGCCTTCCCTACTACAGCCCTGGTGTTGGCAGACCAGGAGAAGTCATTGGAGGAGTTTGAAAGAGTGGACTCTCTCTACCCAGTCTCTATTGGTGATGAGTGAGAATACAGTGAATAAATGCTAAAAATATTAAGGCCAACACTGTGTCTGTCCATCTATCCATCTCCCCCGGTCATATCCCTCGAGAGGGGTGACCGACAGCAAGACAAACACATACAAAAACAAAGAAAATAAAAAAGGGAAATAGTTGCAAAAAACACACACAAACATTTTTGGACCATGCACCCAAGCAAGTTAAGCACCTCGGCACCCAACCTGGTCATGCTTTCGTCCCTCCAGATGTTGTTGTTGAACAACACTGTGTACCGTATATAAAAACAATCCTAGATGAGTGGACATACCTTTAACACAAACGTTTGCAGTGGTTTCTATGTTCCCTGCCTCACATGCGTAATGACCACTATCTTCTTGTTTGAAGCTTCTGATTTTGAGCTGACAAAGGCAGCCGTCTTGTATCATCTCATACTTCCTGTTGCCCCTAAGGGGCACCCTGTTTTTCTTCCATTGCACTGTAAGGCCAGGTTTGGACAACTCACAGGAAAGAGAGATAAAACTTTGCTCCTTCACTTCAACATTTTGTAACTTTGTAACAAAGAATGGCGGCAGCTCTGAGGAAATTCATCATAGCGTTTCAGTAAAATAGACCACAAAGTACAAAATCGAACAGTAAGATATAAGAACAATACCTTTTACTGACAGAGTTGCAGTACTTTCTGTTTTTCCTGCTTGACATGTGTAGGTTCCACTATCTTCAGGTTTGATGTCCACAATGTTAAGCTGAAAGAAGCAGCCATCTTGTTTGATTACATACTTCTTATTATCTCTTAGAGGTAACTTATCCTTTTTCCATTGCACTGGCACTCCTGGTTTAGACAGCTCACAAGACATTTCTGCTGTTTCTCCTTCCTCTACCTCCATGTTTTGCAAGTCCACTTTAAACACAACGGGAAGTTCTAGAGAAATACATTAAAACAGAATTGTCTTTATTGTCATTGATTTCAATGTAGTGAACATTGTTCGCAACAAGATTAGATGTGTCATGTAGGAGTATGGTGATGAGTGAAAATACAGTAAAAAATGCGAAGAAGGCTAATGACAACACTGTACGCTCTGTACTGTATATTAAAATAATGATAGTCAAATGGAAATACCTTTAACAGAAACGATGGCACTGGTTTCTAAGTTTCCCACTTGACAGGCATAACTACCACTATCCTCAGGTTTTAGGTCACTGATTGTGAGCTGACAGAGGCAGCCATCTTGTTTCATCTCATACTTGTTGCCCCTAAGAGGCACCCTGTTTTTCATCCATTGCACTGTAAGGCCAGGTTTGGAGAACTCACAGGATAGGGACATAAAACCTCTCTCCTCAACTACAACATTTTGTAGCTTGGTAACAAAGAACTGAGGAATCTCTGTGGGAATTTATCAAAGCACGTCAATAAAATGAACCACATCATTGAGCATAATATTGGTTTGAAAACAGTACCTTTTAGAGACAAATATGCAGTGGTTTTTGTACTTCCTGCTTGACACATGTAACTCCCACTATCCTCTGGTTTAAGATCCTTAATGTGAAGCCGGAGAAGACCACCATCCTGGCTCATCGTATACTTGCTGCCGTCTCTTAATGGCAACCTGTTCTTCTTCCATTGTATCGCAATATCAGGTTTCGATACCTCACAGTATAAGGAGGCAATACCACCCTCCTCAGCCTTTACATTTTTTAAATTTTGTTTAAAAAAAGGTGGAAATTCTGTGAAAAAATGAATTCAACAGTGAGAGAAACACTCAGAAATTTATATTCCCCATAACGGTCTTTACCTTTCACTGTTAAAGTTGCAGTCGATTCTACATTTCCTACATGGCATGAGTAGCTGCCGCTGTCTTCGGGTTTAAGGTCTATTATGCTAAGCTGAAGTAGGCAGCCGTCCTGCTTCATTTCATATTTCTTATTGGCCTTCAGATGCAGTCTGTTCTTCTTCCATTGCACTGGCGTGCCAGGTTTGGACAGCTCGCAACTTAAACATACTGAGCCTCCCTCTTCCATCTGCACATTTCGCAAATCTTTCTTGAAAAACGATGGTAGCTCTTGATAAAAACAAACACAAAAAAAACTGTAAGAGCAGTTTTGATATTTCTTCTTCTCAAATGGTGATAGATGAGTCGAGAAAAGTTATACAGTATAGGAAAACATCCTTTCCAGGTACATCCTGCAAAGTTCAGTTTTCTCTCTATCCGCCTGCTACTCAAGCTTCCTAAGGAACGTGATTGAACATTCTGGAAGTGTCGTGCAATGTTGACTGTGTTTTTCAGCAAGCAATCATAATTGAGAAATTGTAAAGAACCCTAAGAATTTACTGCTGCCAGCACAAAGCCTTAGCATAAATTCAGTGAAGCATTTTTCCGATATAACTATTTGATGGTATTTAAACTTGACTTTACCTTTGACTGTAATTGTTGCAGTAGTTTTTGCATTTCCAGCTTGACACACATAGCTGCCACTGTCCTCAAGTTTGAGCTCCTTGATGTGAAGTTGAAGGAAGCATCCATCTTGCTTTATTTCATACTTCCTGCCAGACCTAATTGGGAGACCATTCTTTTCCCATTGAACCGGCAGTCCAAGTTTGGAAAGCTCACAATACAGGAAGGCAGAGCTTCCCTCCTCAGCTTCAACACTTTGCAACTCTTCCTGAAAAAATGGTGGGAGGTCTGTAGAAAGAGAAATAACAGTTGTGAACACACATTTACGTTGTATTTTCGTATTTATAATTACATAATGCTCGCTTCCCATGTTAGTACCTGTCACTGTAAGCTTGGCACTGGCCTGTGTATCCCCTGTATCACAAGAGTAGACTCCAGCATCCAGTGGCTCCACATCATGGATAAGCAGTATGTTGACTTTTCCCTCTTTTCGTATTGTAAATTTATCGCCATTTTGAAGTGGGATATGGTTGCGCCACCAGGTAACAGGCGTGGTGTATTTAGACGTTGTGCAAGAGAAAGTAGCACATTCTCCTTCCATGATCAGAACATCTCGAGGCTTCTCCTCAAATACAACTGAAAAGTAAGACATCTCTGTAGTTGAGCAAATTGATTGATTGATAACTGTGTCCAACCTTTGGGCTTTGTCACCACAAGAAGACTTGCTGATGTCCTTTCATCCCCAACCACAAATGCTACAGTCCCAGTCTCCTCGGGTGTCGTCATGGTGAGGACAAGTCTGTGTGTTCGACCCTGGCATGTCATTTGATTCATATCATTCTTCTGCAGTGGACTGGAGCCCAGCCACCACACACCCTCATTCACATTGGCATGGCTGAGCTCGCACACAAACATGGCATCTTCACCCGTGGTCACCGTCAAGTCTTTAAGTTCTGTAACAATTCTCACTTGCTCTGTAGGGGAAAAAGACAACCTTGTATACATGGTGTGGGAAATTCTTACAGCATGGACAAAGATTTCTGCCTTGAGACATACCCCTCACAATCAACTTGGCAGTGGTCTTCTTGCCCCTGGTGATGCAACAGTATTCACCAGCATCATCCAGGTTCAGTTGCTTGATCTCAAGCATATGCGTATTTCCTTTTTTTGTAATAATTACTCGTTCTTTTTGTTCAATGACAGTGTTGTCCTTCTTCCAAGTAACTGGAACGTTGGAACTGGAAACTTCACATGAGAACAGCACTGATTTGCCTTCCATCACTGCTAGGCTTTCCAGTTCCTTCTCAAAGAATACTGACGCTGCGGCTAGGATAAGGAGGATTAAGTACTATGGTTATCGAGAGGACTTAACACACCATGTAAACATTTGTGTTTGACAGACATGTGCTGTACTACTTGATCCTCTTGATTTTGTACAATCATTCTGATTGCCAATACTTTTGTGATCCTTTTCACCTTATGTTTTTCACCGTCTACACCTCCGATTGTTAAGTTGACGGGAATAAGGCAGCATGCAAGGAGAAGTTGTTTTGAAAGTTAACTCATAACAAACACCAAAAATGTGTGTAGTCGAGTGGGTGCACAACAGTAGACAGGAGAATCTTACAGGGTGTAGTTAACAAAGCCACAGACAACATTACTTAGGACTCCCTTATTCTATTCCAGTCTAATGTAGTGAAGTCTATTTTATTCTATTCTATGTTGATGATGGTAAAGAGAAATTATCTATGTCTAAATTTTGCCCTGGGAACAATAAAATAATTTCATGAAGCAGCCAGAAACATAAAGAAAATTAAATACCTTTCACGTTGACTTCAGCCATTGTCTTCTGCTCCCCAAAGACACAACTGTACTCCCCAACGTCCTCTGGTAGGACGTTCCTGATGCTCATCTCAGCTATCTTGTCCTTGAGAGTCATCTGATACCTCCCACCAGGATGAATCTGGTCCTCTCCTTTCCACCATTGTACAGCTATACCTTCCCTGGACAGTTCACACTTCAGGCTTACGCTGCCTCCTTCAGCTGCTTCTTGGTTCTTTAAACCCGTTTTAAAGGTGAAGGGAATAGCTGTGGAAGTGCAATGAGAACATTAGTCGTATTTCACCACACACACTCAGATTAAGCTTTTTAGTCTTACTTGTGACTGTGATGTTGGCTACGGTCTTGGTGTCACCATAGATACAGCTGTAGTATCCACTGTCCTCCAGTTGGGTGTTTTTTATGGTCAGCTCTTGAATACTGTTTCGATTTTTTAAACAATACTTGAAATTATTCCTTAGCAGTTCTTGTCCTTTCCTCCACTCAACAGAAAGCCCAGGCTTGGATAATTCACATGTCAACGTAATACTGTTCTCTTCCTCCACTTGTAGGTTCTTCAATTTGGTTTTGAAGGTGATGGGAGGTGCTGAAATTACAAGCCATGGTTAACATTGTGAAAGGATAGTCGAGAGTATTTTAGTTAACCTGAGATCATTCACCTTTCACTTTGAGATCAGCAGTAGACTGGCAGTCTTTCGTTTTGCAAGTATACTTCCCGGCGTCATTCTCTTCTATGTTGTTGACAAAAAGTTTGGCAAAATGTCCCTCCTGTTTCATTTCGTATTTGTAACCAGGCTTCAGGACAACTCTTCCTTTCCTCCAGTCCACTAGTGCTCCAGATTTGGTCAACTCGCAGCAGAACATGGCAATATCACCTTCCTTTATCTCCAAATCCTGAAGTTCTTGCTTAAATGTAACAGGAAGGGCTGGCAAAAAAACCCACATTGAAACCAAACGCATTGTTAAGGCTTTCAGACACTCGCCAAAAACTTAGGTACAAAATATAGAGTATGAAAGGTAACCTCTTAAATCCAAGTCCTGATGACTACAATTGTACTATAGTTGTATTTTTGCATTACTGTCATTCTTTCAATTACACAATGCTTACTGTGTAAAACATTTTAATGTGTTTAGGTGTAACTAACGAAATTTGGTCCTAATTGGACAAAGTGAACTTCACAAAATTAGAAGGGGATGAAATGCCACACTCCAGGAATGGCTTAGGATGTTACAGGACACGCCCAGACATACCAAAGGGCTTTTCCCCCCCCTTTTTTCTTTAATAAAGAGGTGGCTGCTATCCACAACTTCTATTCCTTTTGGCAATTTTGGCAAAGACACACATGTGTCAAACTGTAAAAAAGCCATGGACTAAAACTAGACTACCGGTATGTGTGCTTTTTGTTGGAAACCTGATGAGATTTTACGCCAGTAACACGTTCCGCGCTAAACATTCATCGACTTAACAGGGGCCTACCTCTGACGTTGATATCAGCTGAAGTAATTGCTGTACCAACAGAGCAGCTGTATTCGCCTGTATCATTTAGCATTAGCTCTCTCACCAGCATCTCACACACCCGTCCTTCTTGTTTCATTTGATATTTAGCTCCATCCGTTAAGAGCTGCTCATACTTCCTCCACACAACTGGAACTCTTGGTTTGGAAAGCTCGCAGTGGAGCGTAACGCTGCTCTCTTCCACGGTTTCTTGGTTCTTCAACTTTTGTTTGAAGATTACGGGAATTTCTGTTTGGAGAAATTACTGTGATAATTGTTCACTTGTGCGGTTCAGGAAGATCAAATGGTCTGCAATAGCATGAAATACATTTTTTTTCCCAATAAAATGTCTCACCGGTGATCATAATCATAGCAGTACTTTTAACGCCTTCACAAACGCAGCTGTAAACACCGCTGTCTTCAGGCTGACTCTTTCTGATGAGCAGCTCAAGTGTGGAACCTCTCTCCTTGAGCTGATACTTCTCATCACTGGCTAACATCACGTCTCCCTTCAACCAGAGAACGACCATTCCAGCTTTGGAAAGCTGGCAGCGAAGTGGTACCTCGGTGCCTTCTTGCACTTCAATATTACTGAGTTCCTGGACGAATTTGACTGGTCGTTCTATTTGGGGGGGGGGGGTATATGGGAGGGGTTCAATTGATTAGTAACAATCGTTAATGTAGAACGGGGGTCTGCAACATTTTTGGTTTGGAGTGCCACTCTCAAATTTCCATGTTTATCAGTGTGCCAGAATAATGACTCGCACAATTTTTTTTATAACTAAGAGAGCTGTCCAAATATACAACATGAAAATACATTGAGGAAAGCACGGCAGCTGAGTGGTTAGTGCGTCCGCGGCACAATTCTGAGGTCATGAGATTGAACCTTCCTGTGTGGAGTTTGTATGCTCTCCCCGTGCTTGCGTGGGTTTCCTCCAGGCTCTCCGGTTTCCTCCCACATTCTAAAAACATGCATGTCAGGTTAGTTGGCCTGAATGAGCGAGTGAGTTGTCTGTCTCTGTGTGCCCTGCGACTGGCTGGCAACAGTTCAGGGTGTCCACTGCCGGAAGATAGCTGGGATGGGCTCCAGCACCCCCGCGACCCTACTAGATAAGGGGTTCGGATAATGGATGTATGGATGGATGGATGGATGAATATACATTGAAATCGCATAACTGACCAATTTATCTTCCACTATTCTTGTTCGTCAATAAACTAAAAAAATGAATGTGAGCAACATGTAGAAAGGCCTGTAGACATCCATGACTTCGACTTTTTACAACAAGAATCAACCATTCTTCATCTACAATGAATTACAATCAAAAAACAAGCTACCATACCAATCATTGATGAAATATTATTGCAGAAAATATCAAAACTTGAAATCACAGCAGCAAGGCAGAAGACTACTTGAAAGTGTGTGCAACAGAAATAACCACTGTAGAGCAGCACCCACGCCCGCCCGCCCGCACACACACACACACACACACACACACACACACACACACACACACACACACACACACACACACACACACACACACACACACACACACACACACACACACACACGTGCGCTTCTTTAATATATTCGCCACGAGTAAATGACTTTCCGTGCTTTGCTATGCAGTGAGCAATTTGATAACTTGTGTTTTTAGCAGTGAAAATGTTTTCAGGGTCTGTGTTTGTTTGCAGTACCTGGACACAGCGCGTTTTAACGTCTCCGCCTTGTCAGACTCGTCCTTGAATTCGTGTTCATGTTTCGTCTCGTAATGACGATTAGCACTTGACGTGCGAGGTACAACCCTCTCGAGGCATAATGCACAAATACGGTCATAAAAAAAAAGAAAAAGCCCCAGTCATCCGTCTACGCTGGGTGAGAAGGACGATTTGTTTTTCACTGGAGGAGCTGTCATGATTCATTCATCACACGCCGGTGTTTCTGTGGTTGGGTTTAAACACGGATCTCTCCTCTGCGAGGCGCCACGCAGACACACGGAGCACTTGCACGCCGTGTTATTTAGGGGCTCTACTGAAGCGCAACTGAAAATGGCTAAAATTTAGGTAAAAATGTGCATTTTTTAAAATAATCATTATTTTTATTATTTTGCCGTGCGCTCGCGTGCCACTGGTTAACCCCTCGTGTACCACTGCTGGCACGCGTGTCATGGGTTGTCAACGCTGATGTAGAATGAAAACTTTCATCTCATTGATGAATTTCTCTTTGAATCCTGCCTCCCCCAAAAGTTTTTTGGGGGGTTTCTTTGTGACTAGAATGTCAATGACCTTGGAACTGATTTTCCCGTGTCATCTCAACTATTTCAGTAAATTTTTAGCTTTGGAAAAACACAATATGCTGTTTGGTAGGAAAACTAATTACACATACTCCAACCACTGTTCAAACAATTACAATTTTCTTTCTTGATAAAATGTATCCATTTTCATTTAACCTTATAACTTTTACAATACAGTCTTTACTCAATATGTTGATTGACTTTAGATCAGGGGTGTCAAACTCAAATTCACTGTGGGCCAAAATTAATCAAATAAGTAAAGTCACGGGGCAAAGTCAATATTTATTTAAGGATTAACTGCAACTGATATGTAATGTTTAACCTTTTCATACGGACACAAACTTTAGTTTTGCTTAAACACAGAATTTAGAACCAGCCAATGCTTGATATTACAAAAACTAAATTTGAAATAAACTACATGGTGGTATTCATTTCTTATTTAAATAAATAAAGTACCGTATTTTCCGCACTATAAGGCGCACCTAAAAGCCTTTATTTTTTTAAAAAGCTGACCATGCGCCTTATAATACAGTGCGCCTTATTTATGGATCAATAGTAAGTCGCAAAGTCTTGCAACTAATCCAAGCAGCCGCGACTAGATTTCCCCCCGAACGCGAGTAGTCCGCAGTGTATGCTGGCATTTATATACCGGCGTTTCATTGGCTAACCAAGGTGTCAATCATTTGAATCGATCACTATTGGCTAAAGTTATTCGGAGGTAAAGGGGGCGGATCCTTTGTATCATTTACAGGCTCGCATAGGCTAAGGGGCAAAACAAAGCCTGCAATAGGCCGAAAAAGATGAATGTGAATAGCAAGTGTGGTTGTCTACGGCATAGAGGAAACATGTTTTACCATTCTGTATTTGTAAATATTTTACTCTCCTGGATTTACTACACTCACGGATATAAGAGGACCATGGTTGCACATTATTATTGAACACAACGACTTCGGTGAGCTTCTCCGGCTATATATTTTCCCAGTATCTTGTTTCAGACTGAACTCGATGTTTCTGTGATAAGCGGTGCAGATAATGGATGGAATGGAGTGTCTATTTTTAAATTAAACTCAATTCCAAGTGTTTATTGTCATATGCACCGTAAAGTTGCGAGCGAAAAAGAAAATAGAAACTAAGGAATGGTTGGCATTTCTTGAATCCCAAGACTTTAAGCTTCCGAATGATATTTGGAACGATGCATTTGAGTGACATCTTACGGACACCGCATCCGCACGTGTCTACGACACGTATTTGCTTCTTTGCAAGCTTTCGGAATGTTAAGGGGGTAATAAGTTTGACTGAACTATCTGACTGTTTTGTCGACGTTCCCATTGTAGCGCCTTATAATCCGGTGCGCCTTATGTATGTCAAATATAGGACCAAAAACTATTTTTTCGGGGTGCGCCCTATAATCCGGTGCGCCTTTTAGTGCGGAAAATACGGTAGTATGTCTCTCTCCTTATCCTTTCAAATTCCTTTTTCAAGTAAATCTTTTTCAAACCCAACAACAACCGAACCAAAAATAATGTCATTAGATAAAAATCCAACATTTCAAATATCGACAGACCATGCCTTGCAGCAGAGAAAGTGCATAGGAAATAGATATATTCAAACTCAGTTTGCTACGTTCTGATTTACTCTGCACATTGGTCTAAGCCAGATACCTGGCATCTTTTCTTAGATGCAAGTTCGTCAAAGTCTGGAGTCAGGCTCTGAGCTGAGGAAAGCCTCAGGACGAAGTAAAGGTGCTCATCAGTGAGTCGACTTCTGTGAGGGGTTTTGTTCACCTTCATCATAGAGAACAGTTGCTCACATAGATATGTGCTGCCAAACATTGAGAGCATCTGACCAGCTTGGATGCGTAATTGAGGCATTGTTTCGGGGAGGAAACATAGAAACTGCGGAGCACAATTAGAGTCATATTTTGATTGGAGCATGTTGCATTAGAGTTCAATTAGCTCCGTTTGGAGGCTGGTTGGTGCGCTTTCCATATCGATTGCAAACGGTTTACTGAGCAATTCAAATCCTTCCTGAGCTTCGAAGTCGGGAAAACTTGGCGCTGAGCGTTTATTTTTTCTGTGAACTGTGCGCTAGGTAGTATGGCAGGAGAAATTTGCGCTGCCATTGTTTGGCACCATGGAAAATAACCAAAGTTTCCATGCAGCATCTGAGTCTTCCACAGAGGCAACTTAGTTTTAAAGGCCCTCACAGCTGCTTAAATGTCTGTGATGACGTAGCTCCGTCCCTGAAGCTGCACGTTAAGCACATTGAGATGGTTTACAATGTCGGAGAAAAAAGCCAGCTCACACAGAAACTTTTCATCTTTCAGCTCTGTTGTGTCCTTCCCTTTGTTCTCCATATTTTAGGCCCATGGTATTTCTGCTCAAGCTCACGTTTCAAAATTCTTGCCTGTTATCTGGGCACACGATGTCGCAAACTTTGACCATGCACTTTGACAAACTCTCCCTCAGACTGATTTTGCGATCTCTGCTGCCACAAAAAAGCTGGCCTTTAACAGCAGCTTCACTTTTTGATTTTGCGTTCGTGAACAAGGTCTGCCTGCAAACCAGACTTTTCATCTCATCCCCCTTTTGCAGCTTCTGCTTTTGGTCCTGTTCCCTGTACTTTTCATAATGTTTCGTTTCATAGTGTCTCTTCTTATGTTTTACTCTTTTATTACAGGCACGCCAGTGCCGCACACAAGACAAACAGGCCAAAATACTAGCAAAGCATTGTGGATATTGTAGTATCAGCAGCACAGTATATACAGCGGGCTAGCTCTAATGCACATTTGGGATGATCCCGCGGGCAATTATAATCACACTGAGTTTGACACATATGCTCTAGATTGGGTGTGACAAACAGCAAGACAATCAGTTATTAATTCTACTGTTAGATGAATAAAGCATTAACGTAAAAAAGTGTAGTGACCCATATATATATTGATCTACCAGACAGTTTTACCATCTGTTTTGCGCATAAAAAACTAAACTGATGTGGTGCCCTCTTTTGGTTGCTGTATTTATTTTATTTGGCTTCCCTGTGACTTCAAAACCTCCCTCTCTCGAGTAAAATGAGAAAAATACACTTTATTAACTTTGTTCCCCCTAGTTCTAGAAATATTTGTCACCTGACCTCTGCTACTCAATTCCTCTCACTATTTGGTAATTGTTTGATTTAGTCTAAATCAATTTGTAAAATCTTTAAGATATTATTCAATTACAACTGCTGGTTACTGACCATTCACTGTAATCCAAGCTGTAGTACTTTCTTCACCGCAGATACAAGTGTATTCACCAGCATCTTCGAGAGTGACGTCAGTAATAGTCATCTCCAGCAGAAAATCTTTTTTCCTGATATGGTACTTTTCTCCTTGCCTCAACACCATCCCTCCTCTCCTCCACTCCACCAAATTGGCGTGTTTGTTAAGCTCACAATGGAGAAACACGCTGTTGCCTTCGGTCACATCCTTGTTGGACAGCATCACCATGAAATGTGGTGGTAAACCTAAAAAATAATATAAGTATTTACTGCCAAACAAAAACTGTTTTAACAGGTTGGTTCAACTTACTCTGGACCAACAACTCTGCTGTTGATTGACTGTCCCTGGTCTTGCAAATGTATTTGCCGGCATCACTATCTTGCACATTGTTAATAATCATCTTTGCGTATGGACCTTCTTGCGTCATCTCGTACTTAACGCCATTACTCAAAACCATGCGACCTTTCCTCCACTCTACTGGAGCTCCAGGCTTCGAAATCTCACAGCAGAAAAGCCCACTGCTGCCTTCCTTCACGTCCAAGTTCTGGAGTCCATGTTTGAATGTGACAAGAAGCGCTGTTTGGTAGAGCACATGCAGATTTTCATGCAGATAAGCATTGAGTATCAGAACATTCTTTTTGGTCTACTGACATTTTCATCTTACTTACGATTCACTTTGAGCTCGGCTGTGGTTTTTGCATCCCCTATAACACAGCTGTACCTCCCTGCATCCTCCACTTGAATGTTAAGGATAGTCATTTTAGCCATCTTCCCTTCAAGCTTTAGCTGGTACTTCCTCCATGGCATCTCCCCGGAGATTATTTTTCCATCTTTCTGCCACTCTACCCAGGCATCTGTTTTGGACACTTCACAATGCAACATCACACTGCTGCCCTCTTCGGCCTCTTGGCTTTTCAAACTTCGTTTAAACGTGGCGGGAACAGCTTTCCATAAAAGGAAAAAAATGTTCAGGTTTGTGGCATACAACCAAGAGAGTATATGTAGATAATATGTATGAGCTGCCGTGGATTGAAATCCCTGATTAGACCATTTTAGTCTCAAGATCTCAATACCTGACACACCAACAACTCTGATAGCATACCAATTACTTTAACAGTGGCCTTTGTTTTCTGGTCTCTGCAGATACAGGCGTAGATTCCGCTGTCCTCTGGCAGAGCATCTCTAATAATCAACTCCAGAACCGAGCCTTTCTGCTTCATCTGGCACTTTTCTCCATCTTCTAACAGCTCACCAGCTCGTGTCCACTCCACAGCAAATCCAGGCTTGGAGATTTCACAAGACAGCATGATGTTGTGTCCTTCCTTCACAAGAAGGTTTTGCAACTTTTGCTTGAATGTTATAGGGAGCGCTAAAAACCATAAGAACATGTGTTTTTTTAACATCAGAAATGTTGTATTTTGAAAAATGAATGTTAATACTGGGTAAATTCTGTACCATTCACTGTGAGGGTTGCAGTCGTTTCTATGCTCCCACAAATGCATGTGTAGATGTCACTATCTTCTGGTGTCACATCTAAAATCTTTAATTCAATAAGCGTGTCTCTTTGGCGGATGTGATATCTTTCACCATGCTTGATTAGCTTATCCCCCCTCTTTCTCCACTGGACAAAAAGAGAAGCTTTGGAGAGCTCACAGCGTAATACTGCAGTGCTGCCCTCCTCAAAGGTTACATTGCGCAGTTTCTGCTTAAAGGTCACCGGCAAAGCTGAGGAAGGGTCCGATTATTTACCACACAAAATTTTTTTTTTCAAGAATTTGATATTTTTTAGCGATATAACTTGGCTACCTTTGATTTTGACATTGGCTGATGTAACTTGATCAACACACAAACACTTGTATATCCCACTATCTTCAGGAACGGTTTTCCAAATCAAAAGCTCCAGAGTTGTCTCCCATCTTCTCATTTGGTATTTCACACAATTTTTTAGTGTTTCTTGGCCTTTCATCCATTCTATCCGTTCTCCAGATTTAGAGAGTTCACAGTGCAGGATAATATTGCTCCCTTCCTCTGCATGCATGTTCTTCAGTTGTTTTATGAATGTAATAGGAATTGCTGGAAGAAAAAATAATGGATGACCAAAACCGAAAAGGAAGTTGAAGAAGACCAAGATCAGGGAGATTAGTTAACCTTGTACTTTGAGCTTTGCAGTTGTTCGGTGGTTTCTGCACTGACAGCTGTACTCCCCTGAGTCCTCAGGCTTCAGAGCCTGGATTACCAGCGAATAAACTGTCTTTTTCTGTTTCATCACGTACTTTTCTCCAGGCCTGAGACTTTCAACACCTTTTATCCAATGAAACTGGACTCCTGGCACAGAGTACTCACAGGTCAAGGTAGCAGTTTCCCCTTCTCTGGACTCCACATTCTCCAGAGCTTTTGTAAACTCAGCTGGGATAGCTATCAAGAGGTTAGAGTAATAACATCAGGAACATTCATAAAGCACATTTGTTATCATTTTTTATTTTAATGGACAAAACGATACCCTTTACTGTGACAACAGCCCTTGTAGTTACAGATCCAGCACTGCACTCATACACCCCAGCGTCACTTTGGCAAACCTCTCGAATCGTTAGCCGAGCCTCACACCCCGAACGACTTGCAAAGTACCTTGACGAGTTCCACATCAAGCAGCAATCTTTGTACCATAAGATGTGGCATGGCTTTGAGGTCACACAGTACAAAACTAGACCCCCTCCTTCAATAGCCTCACAATCCTCGAGTGCTTTACAGATAGTTGGACGTCTCTCTGAAAAAGATAACGTGTCAAAGCTACAAAAAAAAAAAACGAATTTAGATAATAAGAACCAAACAAAGATAAAGCCTCACCTTTGACCAACAAAGAAGCATATGATCGTTTGTCCCCGGCTGAAAAGGAAATGGTACCAGTGTCTTTGCGGGCTAGTTGTCTAAAAGTCAGTGTGTGATAACCTCCCGCCAGTATCTGGATCTCATTGAGCTGATTATTGTAAAGCAGAGTCTCATCCAGGTACCATTTCACACCTGTGTAATCACAGGGACAGAGCTGACACTTGAATGTGACTGTGTCACCTTCAAGGCATTCAATGTCCTCTAGTTCATCCAGGATCACCACTTTCTGGCCTGACAAAGAAAAATAAATCGATTATAAATCTTAGTACTGTATTGTTACCAAAATCTAAACATTTCACCATTGAAATGGTTTGCGACTAGTTGGGCTCCGAATAGATCAAGTAAAGCAACATCAAGCATCTCTTGTCCGTCTCTCAGCCCCAAATACATCCTCTATGAAGGAAAAAAAATCCAGTGACCTAAATAATTCCAATACAAATGTTTAAATAATCTTTTTAGGCACCCAAAAAAGAGCAAAAGTTTAAATTGTTGTAATTGACGAAAATCAACAGTTGTTGCCCTCAGTCTCTTGAATATGCAAATGTTCCATGCCAAAAACTGAATTAATAATTTCCCTTTTTATTTTCTATTATACCTTTGTCAAAAAAAGTTTTACACCGGTTCTGTTTTGATCATAACTAAATGCTTTCTATAAAGAATGCTTATAATACCATGGTTGTTCTATTTGTGATCTCTCTTTGCATCACTATCAATACTAGCATCATTTTCGTTGGTCTCCACCCATGAAGCCAATCATGTTGCTGGTCCTTGATTCCCACACCTTTTAGATAGATAGATAGATAGATACTTTATTCATCCCCGAAGGGAAATTCACAGCATCCCTTTATGGTTAATCCACTTTATGTAACCTGGGAAATTCTTACAAAAAGGAAGGACTCAGGGGAGGCCTTTAGAACAGGCTAGATATATGTACATCTTGACTGTTTGAAAGGTCCTCTTCCCTATACAAGCTCAAAATACCTTCCTGGTGTCTTCTGTCCTTATTTTAAGCATCTGACACTAACACTAACACTTAACAATTGGCTTAATTGCTTGTGGTCATTTGTTCCGCTTTAGTTCTCCATTTTGCACTAAGTTGTCAATTGTTTTTTGCTAGCATTAATGTGGTTCATTTTCAAAGACCATACTTGTTCTCAATTGTCCAGGTTAGTCTCAATGGGCTCTGTTACATAGTGGTTCAAAGCGACAAAAACTTGTAGGGAAGGCGCAAAATAATGTGGTATACTGCGAGAACCACAACTGAGAGGAGAAACTCACAAAAAGTCATGAACGCACCCAGAAAAATATTGAATGACCATATTTTTAGTCTCTCAGTCGAAGTTAAGTATTTTTGGGCTATATTACTCCGGTATTTTTAGGGAAAAAAAGCTATGTTCTGAGCCTTAAAAATATAGGTAATAAGTGTCCATTACCCCCCACCCCCTCACCGTGAACAGACAGCTGTGCGCGGCTTTGCATGGTTCCAACGTCGCATGTGTAGATATCCGTGTCCTGCTTCTCCAGATAAGTGATAGTCAGTGACAGCACCACACCTTTTTGCCTCATGACATATTTTCGACTGGATCTCAGTTCCATCATGCCCTTCAGCCAGGTGACACACTTGGCCGGAAGTCTCGTTTCACACTCCAGGGTCACTTTACCTTTTTCCTCTGCTTTAGTGTCTTTTAATTCCTTGGCAAACGAGTGCTGCAGTTCTGAAAAGTGAACGCAATTGGAGTTGCCATATCAGTAATCTTGACTGAATGAGATTACCCGGAACATTTTTTCCCCCATTGTCTTACCTCGGACCTCTAGCTTGGCACAAGAGGCAACCCCATCAGCCTGACAGCAGTACTCTCCTGAATCTCTTATGGTGGTATTCTTGACTATCAGTCTTGATAGGTAGTTGTCCAAGCTCATTTCATACTTGTGACCCGGCCTGATTAAATGGCCATCTTTTAGCCATTTGATTGTGACCTCCGGTTTGGTGATCTCGCAACTCAGCTCTGCATCCTCTCCGGGCACAGTCTTAATGTTTACCAAGTCTCTAAAAATGTGTACTGGCCTCTCTGAAAAGTAAATTCAATACCTTAGGGTACAAACTTATTTTAAATAAATATAACACACCCACGGGATACGGCAACTATGACTTATGACATTTTTACTTAATGGTGTGGAATATGTTTTTTTATGGGCCCTCTTTACAGCATTTTCCCCACTATACAGTAGGCATCAACAACTAATTTTCCGTGTCCAAAAACGTATACAATTTAGAGTTAAGTCTTTAAAATGCCCTTTTGCTATTAGTTGATGTCATATAAAATGCTGGTCTTCTTTTGATTTGTGCCATGGCATCATGAAAATGATCCTATTGGCTGAAGTATCTCCCACAATGCCTTTTTCTTCATTCAGTTCAGAATCTCTTGTGCAGCATAATCTCTTGTGAGTTAGCAATACAATACTTAGTGATGCCAAAGGGAAAGGCAAAAACAACCATGGGAACCTCAGAGCAGATATAAGTCGTATCCCGGGGTCAACTGTAATTTATAAATGGCTGTTTACCGCTGACAAAAAGCATAGTCCTGCAGCTCAAGTCTTTAATCGTGAAGATAACCTCACCAGTGTCAGACAAAACAGCATCTTTAATCCTCAATTTGTATTTACGACCGTTGTTGATGACTGTAAAGTGATTGTTGCTGACAATTGCTTGACTGTTGATGGTCCAAAAAGGTTCCTCGCTGACATTGTGGGAGAGTTGACATTCAAAATTGCAGCTTTCCCCCTCTAGTATAGACATTGTCTTCAAGCGCTGGGTGAGTGTGATATGTAAATCTGTGAATAGAGCAGATATGCATGTGTAGTCATGTTTTTTTTTTTTGTTTGTTTGGGTTTTTTGCACTGCTTTTCAACCCACCATGAACAATAACTTTAGCCTTGGTCTGGCTGGTGCCCAGATCACAGGTGTACTGTCCAGAATCCTGTTTTCTCAAGCAATGAATAATCAGAGCCAAGGACCTCCCATAGTGGCACAACTCATGCTTTTCATCAGATCTAAGGACAATGCCATTTTTCATCCATACTGGCATTGCAGACTCTTTGGAAATTTCACACTGGAGGCACACCTCCCCTTGTTCTTCCCCAACTACATCCTCCAGAGGTCTTAGGAAGACTGCAGGCCGCTCTAAAGACAACAGAATCTGTAGCTTAGAATTTATGTAAGTATATCTATGAAAAAACACATATCAGCAGGGATCTGGCACACGGTTTGTCCTGGGCCTCTACACCTGGGCCTCATGATTCAAACTTTTTAAATTGACTGGCTCTACAGGCAGAGATTGTTTGGGTCAGATTTGTTTCTGGACATTTTGTTAATTGTTTTAGACCACTGGTTTGGTTTTGTTCCTTACTTTTTTCCTGATTTTTTTTTAATATAAAACTCATTTGGGCATGCCTGCCTCATTTCCTACCTCCCTGCATCGTGAGTCCACACCCAAATCATAACAGAATGAGCAGACCATCAAAAGACCTTGTGGGAAGCTTCCACAACTCTGCTATGGGTCCATGCAGATTCCTGTTCTGGTGGCGAAGGTTCCTTAGCCACTTCTGTTTACCGTTCAGGTGGACCTCTCTTCTCTCCTCAGGCGCAGATAGTCCCTTGGCAGCTTATGTTCCCTGTGCCGCCTGCAAAGGTCTCCCTTCCATCAACGTCCGTGGTTCCGGCGGCAAAGGTTCCTCGGTCACCCACGTCCCTTGTTTCAGTGGTGAATTTCCTACTGCCACCCACATCCCCAGTTCTGGCGGGTAATGACTGTACCCACAGCCTCCATGCTACCTTCCGCCTTCAGGCTTGGGACTGTAATTTATTTTCTTTTTTGGGCCGTCCGGAACCATACCCTTGAGGGGTGTAATATCAGGATCAGGCACACCCTTTTGCCTGTAGAGTGTGCCAAACTTGGGTGTAAAGTGCCCACCTACACACCATTACATCAGGTTTATTATTTTGTTTCTCTTTTCTGGTTTGGACAATTAGATAGTTGCTTTCAATCCACTGGTTTGTTTTTGTTTGTTTCAAACTGTGTTCCTGGATTTTGTTATTCAAATACCATCTTTATTTTCCATCTCTCCATCTAGTATCTAAAGCGTTTATCCTCAGTAGGGTCGCGGGGTTGCTGGAGCCCATTCCGGCTATCTTCTGGCAGTGGGCAGGGGACACCCTGAACTGGTTGCCAGTCAGTTGCAGGGCATACAGAGGCAGACAACTCACTCGCTCATTCATAACGAGGGACAATTTGGACCAGCCAATTAACCTGACATGCATGTTTTTGGAATGTGGGAGAAAACCGGAGTGCCCGGAGGAAACCCATGCAAGCACGGGGAGAACATGCAAACTCCACACAGGAAGGTTCGATCTCTTGACCTCAGAACTGTGCCGCACACATGCTGACCACTACGCTGCTGTGCTGCCCTATCCTTATTTCAGAACACCCAAATTGTAATAATAACAGAAAAAATATTTTATTTTATCTGACCTTTGACGTTTAAAGTTGTTGTCTCTGAAAGCAGACCAGCTTTAAAAGTGACTTGGCTGTGTTGGGGTCTCAATTTCTTAAGGACAAGTATGTGCATGGTCCCCATGTGTTGGATCCTGTTCTGAGCATTGCAATAGAGGCGGACATTGTTGAGGAGCCACTCCACGTTGGCAACCACATAGTTGAGCTCACAAGCAAAAGTGGCATCCCTTTCCTCTTCGAGTTCCTCTGGTTCGAGATGTTTGACCAGTTTCAGCTTTCGCACTGTGACGAAAAAAGAATGAATCCAATACTAGCACTTACACGTATCATACGTAACCCACATACCTTCGACCTTAACATGCGCTGTGCTCTGTGAACCCCCTGCAACACAACGATACTGCCCTGCATCCATCCCGACCAAACCGTGGATTGTCAGCTCTGCATGTCTCCTATTTTTCCTCATGCTATACTTGTTTGAAGTCTTCAGAGCTGTACGACCTTTAAACCATCTCACTACCCTTGGGGAGGGGGCAAATTCGCAGCTCAGAGTGACAGAGCTGTTTTCATTTGCTTCTACATCCTCCAAATTGCGGACGACTTGGAAGGGGCGCTCTACAGGGAGAGAGAGACAGTTTACTAGCTGAAAGTGATACTTTCACTCTTCCAATGATCACACGGAGGTTGTCCTTGGGGGAGGGAAAATGTACCAACCTTTTACCGTAAGCTCAGCAGAAGAACGGCTTTTCCCAGCGACAAAAACTACTGGCCCCGACATGGAGCTGTCGGTGGAGGTGAGGCAGAGACTATGGAGGTTACCCTCTCTGTAGATATCTACATCCTCACTTGGTTCCAACACCTTCCCCTTCAGAGTCCATCTAGGTGGCCTTACAGACTTTAGGCTGGTCTCCACTTGGAAAAGTGCCAACTCTGGTTCTGTCACTTCCACTGGGCTCATTCCCTGAGCGATGCTCATAGCCTGCTCTGCATGGACAGTCATAATATGAAGAAAACATTGACACAAACGCCAACTTACTTCCAACGGTTTCATTACTTCTACATACTGTTTACGTACAGTGGTAAGTAAAACATATCTGAACCTTTTAGAATTTCTCACATTTCTACAGACAGGTTTCAGATATGTTTTCATTCCACTGTAACCTTGAAGACACTTTTGTGTCTGCAGTTCCTGCACATATCTCACCCTCAACTAAAAGCTGACAACAGGTTTTGTCATCTCCCGTGTCACAGGTGTAGGTGTCTTCGTCGGAAGAGCAGATGTCGTCGATGGTGAGCTGCCTGTAAACGTCTTGGCTGACGAGTTGATACTTTTTGCTGGATACGAGCTCCTTGTTGTTCTTGTACCACTTGACTTGTGCATTGGCTCGAGAAACTTGGCACTCCAGCAGACCTCTATGGTGATACATGGCGATCTTGACCCTTAGAGGGCGCACTATCTGGACTGGCAGCTCTGACGATTAGAAGAACAAGCTTCGTCCAGAACAGTAGACTCCCAGGATACAGTAACCTTGCCTTATGAAGTTTTCCCTCTACAGTCTGTAATAACATGTTTTGTCCCCTCTTTTGGCATTTTTAATACTGTATGACATCAGAGCGTATAAAATTCAAACTTTGGGTTTTTTGTGCTTATAGCAAGTTACGTCTATAACGTCCCTATCTGATATTTGTCAGTGTCATAGAAAATGCTGGTCTGGTGGTTTGCACTAGGACATCATTAAATCCAGATAAGGTATTGGCCAAAATACCTCACATAACAACTTTATAATGTTCTTTTTAAAGACTTTGTGAGTTGGTAGGGCAGTATTGTAATTTTTGTACTGCATTTATTCGCTATGGATCCCAAAACTAGCAGTGAAGCTGAAGAGAGAAGAAAAAAAAAAAAATAACAACAAAAAAGGAATCTTGCTAATATCAAGAAATATGAAGAAGGCCCACAAATTGTTACTCTTACTAAGCAACCAATCGTTGATCTGGACTCTTATAAAAAGGAGGCGATTAATGCAATGCATTATTTTAACTGGATGACAATCCTTTTAAAGGGAAGTATGAAATTCGTTTATTTTTTAAATCTGCCATTACACCCAAGGCCCCCACCCCCAAACCACCCTACACCCGGCCCACAGTATCCACCAGATATTCCACTGAACAAGCACAAGTCACGTCACACAAAATGTGAATCAGATTTTTCCTTTTTCCTTTACATGTCAAGTCAAGTCAAGTCAAGTCATTTTTATTTGTATAGCCCTAAATCACGAAGAGTCTCAAAGGGCTTCACAGATTGTTACACTATATTACACAAACTATTTTCAACCGACAAGAGGAGTAGGTTATTCGTATGTATATTTATTAATATTATTATTCAAGTATGCAAACATATATTACCCATACGTAGTACTTACTATACACTGTTTTGCAAATGTTTCCAAATGCTTTTATCGGGGCTACCAAGGATTAGAAAGGCACTAACTAATTAGCTTAGCTTTCCATTGTCCGCTACACATCATTTCACTTTTCTTTCCCCACCTCAGAATGGATACATGTCGTGTCACAGGGATTTACTGCACCTAAAAAATAAATGTTAACCTATCTTTTTGTGTACAAAATTCCATTCCACCGATCTTATGGTAAAAGCTTGGGCTGCCAAGAGTCTAACCTTTTACGGTAAGAGTTGCGTAAGATGAGACACGTTCCGCAGTGAAACGGATTTCTCCTGCATGTTCCGGCCTGACCGACTTAAAAGACAAAGTGTGGGTTTTTCCTGAAAATAGTGTCAGAAAAGAAGTAATACCATTCTGCAAGAATCTCATGAAGTATGTTCTCACATTAGAAGTAAGAATGGGCTGATTATACCTTGATGCCGGATCTTTATGTTGTCTCCAGATCGGATCCTGCAGTCGTCTCTGTACCATCGCCCGTCCACGTCCAATTGGTTGACTTCACATGAGAAGCTGACAGATTGACGTTCAATAGAATCCACATCATGTAGTTCCTGAACAATGTGGAGGTCCCTGGCTGGTAGGAAATCCCAAAAACGATTTTTATGACCTTTTTGGTCTCAAGCACATGGACTTCAAAAGATCTCCATGGAATACTCTGGCCTACCTTTTACAGAGAGTCTGCCAGATGTATGAATGCCATTGGCCTGGAACGAAATCAGGCCTACATCTGCTAGCGCCACTCGTTTCAATATAAGAGAATGCGTCTTTCCATGTGCACTAATGCAACAGTTGGGCTTGGACTTTAGTCGCATACCATTCTTGGTCCACACTCCATCAATATAAGACAGGTTAAGTGTGACTTCAAATGAGCAGCTCTCGCACTCCAACACTTCCACATCATTTAAGCCTTTCACCACCTGCAGACGGTTCTCTGAACCAAGAACATTAAAGGTTTGTTCATCAATGTCCAAAATACGAGCAAATAAAATAAATAAGGTACTTACTTTTGGCTAATACTATTCCTCCAGGTATGTTGTTGTCTACCATAATTCTCTAAATGTCTTCTTTCAGTCCAGGACTGGTAACACGTTTGAGCAAAAACTACGTTTCATTACTGCAAAACACAGTGTGATTGTTATTTTTGTTTTTGTTATTTGCCAAGAAACAGTATCAAAGTGAGTTTGGCCAGATTATTTGGGGGTCAAGTTTAATAATCCGCTAAGTAAATTCTGTAATCAAAATGTCAAGGTGGCCGTTTTGGATGTTAAATCTCTCAGAATTTTCTATTATGGAAATAACTTGTTTTTATATTCCTAAATACATAAACAATCTTTCTCACACACACACACACACACACACACACACACACACACACATAAAACAACGTTTCAATAATCAGTCTAATTATATCTCTTGTACGTTTATCAATCTTATATTCTTTTATTGTGAAGTGTTCATGTGCGCTGTTTTTCCCTGACGTATAATAAATCACGCCCACGTTGTGGGCGGGGTCTCTTTCCCTTCTCTTACAACCATCATGGAGGAAGTGAGTAATTCTGCTCTTGGTATCACGGTTAGTGTTTAACAATATACATATGTATTTTATTTGTGTAAATATAGCCACAAAATAGTCTTAATAATGACTAACTTTAACAAATGGTGCCGAAGCTTCCGGTTGTACTGCGTTTTTATTCGATGCACAAGGATTGGGATGAAGAATTTGTTAGCACATGTAAGAGCACATGGTTAGCAACCGAGACTAGCATCCTAATAATGCTTTGGAGTCGACTAAAGGCAGGCTACATTCGGACCAGAGTGCTGTATTTGCTCAAGTAAAATGCATTTATTAAAATATATATTTTGAATAATTTTAAGAAGTCATTTTGTAATGAAATAATCCGGGTTTGGGTCGTTGTGAAGCTTAGGAGCGCGCTAGACAGCATGTAATGCAACTAAATTCCTAGGTACAAAGAGAAATGAAAGATACTCTACAATCTAAGAGAATGCCAGTTGAATTAGGGCGCATTCTGTTATTCAAACCATATCTTTAGTTTGAAACGGTTCGGATGTATGAGACGGGTAAATCAAACGTTATGTAGGTGCGTAATAACTTACAAGAGTCTGCTCACAAGCCCAAAAAATGCACGTTCCTGTTCAGTTAAAATGCCGTGGAGAAATATGACAAAGGGCGACGGCGCCCTCTTTAATTAAATTAAAAGTTAAGGTCCGTGGTTTCGCGGCGTTTCTCCTGAGGAAAATTGTGTAAAAAAAAACAACCAAAACGCATGGCTTCAATGTGCACTGAAATTAAATTAAACTAATTTTTGTGGGCCCTCTGTCTGTCATCTATGTTGTCATCCTTTCCTATCACGCTTAAATTCCAATGTTTTATGTTGTCTTTTGTATTTTGAAAATATCGGAGGAAAAAAAGAGACGCAAATTCAGTGCTCTTTGAATCGAGAAAAAGGGTTTTTTTTTAAGAGTAAGACCGTTTAAAATATATTGTATTGGGTGGAACCGATAGCACATCTCGTGAGGAATTGAAAACGTTCGCTTTTGGGAAAATCGGCGTTTCACGCGAAAGGTACGCAACATAATGCCCGCGGGCCTATGGGGTTCGCAAAAAATATTTTTTTCGGTCCAAATTTTTTTGTTTTTTCAATTGGAAAACGATAAATTCAGGAGGGAAAAGTTTAGAAAAATTATGTTTGAGTTATTTTAGATGCGTTAAATTAAGTTAATGCCAGAATAACACTTACCAAAGATACAATAACAAAAAAAGATAAAATATTCAGGTTTTCAGTTCAAAACTGGAAAATGAAGGACTGTTAAGAGGAGGAAAAATCAAATTGAGCGATTTGGAATACATTATTTGAGATAAAAGCATTTTTATACAAAATTATTGAAAAAGAGCGAATAAATACTTTCTTTTCAATTAATATGGAGGAAAAATTCATTGAGTGGAACACAAATGAGTAAAATGACAAGTTGTAGATCAATACACATCATTTTTACATTAAATAGGTGAAGCTAAAATATTAGATTTCATTGGTTTGAAGAAAAAAAGCTAAAATTAAGTGAGATGGTTATACGTCAATTTCCCATTAAACTGGTAAGCTAAATTGCCAGTGTTAGAGGGTGCAGAAGGAAAAAATGTTGGGTTGAGAATGAATTGTTGGCAAAGCAGGTATGGAAGTTACATATACAAAAAGATGAGAGTTAGTAGATGGAAGTAAAAACGGGAAAAGAAAGTAGAGCAAGGAGAATACAAATTAGAAAAGGAAGAAATGTAAAAGGAGAGTTATTTAAATGAAAATAATTCGTGTATAATACAAGATAATTATACAGAATAGTTTAAAAAGAAAGAATACTTAGCTAACAAAACAAATCATTTCTCGTTGAATATGCGAATAGCAAAAGGGTAATAACTTTTAAGTTGTGTAGTTTTGCTCCTAATAAAGCAAGGACGAGTAAAGCAAAGAAGACGACTGGAAACCGTCCATAATTTTAGTGTCCATCTTCTCGTTCGTTTGTAAATGGACAAATTCAAAAGAGGCGTAATGCGTATAAAGATTATTTCCTTAGTTTTTTCTCATATTCAACAATAGATTACTCTCAATAAAATAATCAAAATTTTGAAAGAAGTTTGAAAATGACGACAAATTAACACAGAAAAGAAAATTCGAGACTAGAAATTATTTATAACGTAGCTGAAGCTATTTCAGTCACTGAATGAAATGTTTTTTTTTAAAGAAAAGAAAAAAAATGAGTATTAATAGTCTGGCCAGATCATGTTAATTTGTATAGCCTTAATCACAAGGGATCTCGAAGGGTTGCATAAAATAAAGACTATTGCTCAGAATAAAGACTATTGCTTAGAATAAAGACTATTGCATAGAACAAAGACTATTGCATAGAACAAAGACTATTGCATAGAACAAAGACTATAGCTTAGAACAAATTCTTGCTTGGGGTTGTCCATCGATTCGATGACGACCATCTTCTTTTAATTGTGAGTCTGCTGATGTTTGAACAGTCCGATCCTGGATCCACAGATGCGGTTACAGACAGAGCATGTGAAGGGGGTGCTGGGGGGAGCAGGGGTGGCCTGGCGAGCATCTCTCTTTGCACGCTTTGCTGCACGGTGTTGCATGCGCTGTTCCTCCATGTAATCCACTCCCTGTGAGCAGTGGGAGCGCTAGAGGTCTCGGCAGGAAGCAAGTTCCTCCAGTGAGGAGGTGTTTATCCAACATCTCTTCAGGATGTTCTTCATTTGGTCTTTGAACCGCTTCTTCTGCCCACCAGCACTGCGTTGGCCTAGATGTAACTGACCATAGAGGATACGGCGTGGCAGTCTGTGGCTGGGCATTCGAACAACATGCCCCAGCCACCAGAGTTGGCGTTGGGCCATAATGGATTCCATGCTGCAGCTGCCTGCCCTCTCCAACACCTCTGTGTGCGGCACGCTGTCCCTCCATCTGATGCCAAGGTTCTTCTGAAGACATCTTACATGGAAGGTCTCCAGGCTCTTCAGATGGCGGCTGTAGATAGTCCATGCCTCACATCCATACAGTAATGTAGTGATGCATACAGCTCTGTAGACCAGCATTTTGGTGTGGAGTCTAAGGTTGTTGTTTTGAAAGACCCTTCTCCTTAGTCGACCGAAAGATGCTGATGCTTGCTTGAGACGGCTCTGGATCTCATCATCCAATGAGCAGGTGTCAGACACTATGCTCCCCAGATATTTGAAGGTGGGCACCATGAGCAGGTGTTGCCCTGCTGCTGTGAGGATTATTGGGTTTGGTAAGAGGTCAGCACTGGACTGACAGAGTACCTCTGTCTTCTGGGTGTGGATCGTCAGTCCCATTCTGGTGTATGCAGTTATAGCTGCCGAGAGAATGTTTTGCAGAGCCTCTGGTGTATGGGCAACCAGGGCACAGTCATCAGCATACTGTAGCTCAATGATGGTCTCTGAAGTAGGCTTGGTAGTTGCCTGTAGCCTCCTGATGTTAAACAGGTTACCATCAACCCTGAAGTTGATGGTAACTCCAGCCTCTTCTCCATCCTTCTACGTAGCAGTGTTGTAACAGACAAGGAAGATGTTGAAGAGAACTGGAGCCAGCACACAGCCTTGCCTCACTCCATGATAATAATATAGTATAAATACGAGTCAACAAAATAATTCATAAGTGACAAGTATGCATTGCTTTATATTGAATCAATAACAAAACATTGATTATGATTACAGAGAGAGGAAAATACTATTAGAAAGTTGTTGACATTGAGTTCGATATGGCATTTTTTTAGTTTTTTTCTTTTGATGACTAGATAGTGTGAGGGTTTGGAATTTTGACGAATTTTAGCCTAAAGGACTGGATCCTCTGGGAGGACAATTGATTCCACACTGAATTTTTTAGAATGAGTGTTACGATTGACAAATGATTAATAAATGTGTAACAAATACCGACTTATGATTTGGTTAAGTTTAAAGGAAACAGTGTCCATGGAAAAGCATTTTTTAGAAGACAATGAGAAACAAATTGATCAATCCTGGAAAGGATCATAGGAATTAAAAATAACAGATTCATTGATTTCGAGACATGTCATGATAATTTAAAAATGTAACTGCACGGGAAATTAATGGATAGAAATTGATTAAACTTAGATAATGTCTACTAGTACTTAAATTTTGAGAAAAATTTAAGACATTGAATAATCCGGCCAATTTACCAAGGCATCCCAGTACGTAAGCACGATAGAATTGATGAGACTCTAAGTGCCACTGAATTCCTCAAGACTTTTTTTTTTTTGAAAGTCAATGCACTTTCCAAAGGACATATAAACCTGTCAAAAAGAGGGCACGGACAAAATGCTTTTTGCTGTGAGGGGAACTCAGTTGAGAAATTAACAAAGACATTATTCATCCATTGTGTGCGCCGCTTATCAACAGCAAGGCCAAGGGGGTGATGGAGCACATCCCAGCTGCGCTCATCAACAACGAGATCACGGGGGTGATGGAGCACACCCCAGCTGCTTTTCAGACAGCTAACAGGAGATTCCTGGACTTGTTTTGAGTGGAACTGACAAAAAAGACAATAAAGTCATTTTGTGTTTGACATGGACACATTTTGAAAAAGTATTTTTGATGAGCCAAAAGCAACATTCAAGTGGTGAATGCAATGTGGAATACGCAAATCAAAGACTAAAACACAACAACATTCAAGAATACGTCTGCTTGAAGTTATATAGAGTCTTGTTAATACAAAGTGTATATGTACGCGAGGAAGATTGATACATTTCTTGCAAAATTATAAATGCTATCTTATTTCACTTGTATTCATCAATAGTAAACTGAAGTTTACTATTTAGAGACATTCAGTAAAATAAAAGTTAAAACCTAGTTTTGTCCGCAATTGATGAAAAATTGTCTTCTGAATAAGCTCTCCATATAACTGTCAGACAGGACGAAAGGAAGACTGTGATCAATTGTGCTCGTTTCTTGGTTTTATTGAAAGGAGGGAAATGACAAGGTGGGATTCTTCGATCCGTTGGTTGGCGGATTGACGGAACTTGACAGGCGGGTGAAGGCTTGGCGGGAATGGTCGCGCACAGGCGTAATCGTAGTGTTCGGAAAAGAGTTCAGGAGTCAGACGGGCAGGGCAGATTTACAGAAACGGGTCGGCAACGGAGATCAATCAGAAGAGAACAGGGAGCAGGCAAAGAGTCAGAGGTACGGGCTTACTGAGCTGAAGGCAACAGGTAGCATGAGTACAATCGGATAAAAGTGTTACCGAAAGCTGGGGATTTAAATGTACAGGGTGCGCCAATCAGCTGTCCTGGCTGTTGGCGCCAAATCCTGAACACAGGTGTTCCCGATCCGGGTGATTGTGACAATAACTGGTTTTTGAAATTCAAATTACAAAATTTGGACGGATAGGAAAATATTACACAAAAGAAATGTTATAATATAACAAAATTAAAATGTTTGTCAAATTGATTAACAATAATCAATTAGAATAACCATTCACCATTAGTTTATCGCCCACATTGAAAACATTTTTGGATGGTATTTTTCATTTTTGGCAAAATCATTCACTTTGAGCGTGAATTACCTGCTTTCTTTGCAAAATACTGTTATTTTGAACAAATTTACTTACTGAAAAGATAATACATAGGTTATAATTTTTACAAAAGGCAAAACAAAGAGTGAATCATAACAATAAAAACGTGTTTTATTGGGCTAAATTGATAATTTAACAATCTACCCAAGTCATCTGCCTTGAGGGGGATGGCCAACAGCAAGACAACACATTGAAAATCAAAAGAAAATGCTAATAAAAAGTGCATACATAATTTTTTTCGAATATGATCAATCCACAAAAAAAAAAACACTCAATCACTAAAATCAGGGTGAATGATATTGACAAGAATAATGGTTAAACTGATTCAGTGACTTGAATTAGTGAAAAAGCAAAATTTAAGATTTAGAACTACCAATTTAAAAAATAAATTGTTTATCTTCGAGGTGGAGTTTTGGGATATAATGCTCAAAATGGATATGGCAACTTATAGTGGGGTTTTTGCTTTCACTTATAATAAATATAAACATAACTTAAGAAAATATACGAATCAATAAATGAATTAGTTGTTTTTTTAAGTTAAATTGAGCCACAAGAAGTGTCTCAACAGGCGGGAATAGAATTAAATATGGTTAGCATAAACTGTAAAAAATAAAGAAAAATTAAGTCCTTCTAACTAGAGGTAAGATCGGGCCCAAAAAAAGCACCCGAACCCGACGCAGGCCCGAGGGGTATTAAACCCGACCCGGACCCGGCCCGACTAATTAACTGGATTTGCTGGCCCGGCCCGAGGGGGCCCGAAATTACATATTTTATTTATAAGGAGGGGTGATTTATGATAACAAATTAAACTCTGCCTTTTGTTACAACATCTAGGCCTAAGTTAAATAAAACTGTTTAAACATTTACATCTTTTATATTTCTGTGTCTGCACTGCACATGTTACATTAAGCGACAATCTGTCATTGACGTTTTTTTTTTGAGGTAGCGAAAACATTTAAAGGCGTCCGTCATTTTGACGACTTGATCATTGGGCCATATTTCACAGCAGCAGTAGTAGTACGTCCTTAAGATTTTAGCGCAGCACTTACATTGAGAGGGGATGTTGACGTGTTGTGCCGACTCCTATGCAAATCCCCCCCCCCCCCCCCTCCCCGATCGTATTCTATATAAAACGCTTATTAAAACAATAAAGCGAGCAATAGATGTCTGACGTACATTACTTTTGCCAGGACAGCTTTTTAAATGTCTGAACAGCGTCGAGGTCCCAGGCTTTTTGCTATCGTATACGAGCAAATTGCCACATTGACACTCAGCGAAGCCAACGCAAGTCTCTGTATCATTTTCTACTACCAATTTGAAAGTGCTCCACATTTGACTCTTACCAGAGTGCGTTTTCGTCGTCAGTTCAGTTATCCTTAACTTCTTGTTGGTCCGACTCCATATTGGGGATACCAGGCCAAAATCACGCGAATTTGCGGAGGGGAAGATTATTAAGAGGACAGCATTGACGTCACGTCACGTGCACAGAGCACAGAGCTCTGGCTCCGTTAAAAGCAATTACAGCTCCTTCTCCGTTTTATCCAAATTATTTATTTTATAACAAGTATTCCTTGGTCTAGTATCCATACATAGTTTAAGTATACATTTTTAATGAACATTTAACACATTATTAATTAATAATAAAAAAAAAAAAAAAAAAAAAAAAAAAAAAAAAAAAAGCAGGACCGAACCCGACCCGGCCCGACCGTATGACTGACATTTCAGGGCCCGACCCGGCCCGATATTGCCTCGGGTTCGGGTTCGGGTTCGGGCTCGGGCCATAAATCTTACCTCTACTTCTAACTATCCTTTTTTCCATCTATAGCTTTCCCTAAATATCCATTTCTACGGTGTTCATTTATGCTTCTCTCATCCACACAGGAGATAGTGACCCCTGCTGACCAGATGACGTAGTTCTGTCAGCCCAGGGAGTTTCAAACTTAACTTTTCTTCACAAGGGCAGTGGTCAGGACTCTGGGGAGTGTGCCAGCACTCTTGCCATCAACTGTATCTCCTACACACGTCCGCCTCGAGGCAGGAGGCTTTTGTCATCTCAGGGAAGAAGCTAGTTTGCCAGATCTGAAAAGAGGTGTGGTCCAATGTGGACAAATGGATGGCCTCACCTCATCTACAAGCATCGCCGCCACATGAATTTCCAACACCATCACGCTGTGCCAGGAGGCGTGGGGTGCGAACGGTGGCCATGCTCATGAAAAACAGCATCAAAGCCGCCAATAATGTCCTAATCTATTCTCCCGAAAGAATAGGTATTGGACTCCACAATATCTAGAAAACTGGTGGTCATAAAAGTACCAAAATAAGACTCCAAAAACAGTGGGAAGAAAGGAGTTTTGGTTCAATTTCTGCTATTTTGTTGAAAACTTTGGACTTTGCGTACTGCTTTGTTACATTGGTATCAGTTCTCACACATTACACTATTTCATTGATAATAGCCAGATATTCCACAAGTCTCACAAACTTACACACCGGACCCCACAATTATAAACATTGTCACAGGGTTAATCAAAAATAACACTTATTAATTGATTGATCCTTTGATTGACAATTTGTGTTTATTCTCTGTTTAACAAATAAATTGTTCAAATGCTATGTAAAAAACTTTTGACATTTGAGATAATAGAAGAGAAGAAAAAGGTCTTTTCACGTGAATCAGATCATATAGGTCTCAAACTTAATGATAAATCAATCTTGGTAACAGGTGACAGTCTAATAATGCTTTTGAGTCGGTTTTTATTTCTATTGTAAGACCTCTATATATTTTATTGATGCCAATTATATTTGCTAGGATATAAAATTCAGTATTTTTCACAATGAAAAGGGGTTTTCAAGGTTCGTTTATGCATATAATTTTTGCTAAATTACCACAATGCAATCGTATTCTAACCTCGTGCCTAACTAGTGATGCTACAGTTTCGAAAATAATTTTGGGGTTCTTCTCATTCTGTTTGGTTTAACTCGCGGTCTCCATCAATGACCTTATAGTTAACAATTGCTTAACTAGAGATATGTCTTCATTTTTTTTTTTAAATTAACCACACTAAAATTAAGGCTACTTTTTGTTCGTTTTAGTTGTCCATTATTTGTTCGTATGTTTTTTGTCTGTTTTTGTTTTATCCTCTGTTTTCCCAGAAAAAGACATTCCTTGGAGGAGAGGAAGTTTTTCCTTTTTTGAAGGTTTTTTGCGTCTCCGTGAAATTACCAATCTGATGTTCTCTTCCCGAAGGTTCTTCGAAATTAACAACAGGGTGGAAAATGTCAAGGTGGCCGTTTTGGATGTTAAATCTCAGAATTTTCTATTATGGTAATAACTTGTTTTTATATTCCTAAATACAAAAATAATCTTTCTCACACACACACACACATAAAACAACGTTTCAATAATCAGTCTAATATCTCTTGTACGTTTATCAATCTTATATTCTTTTATTGTGAAGTGCTCATTTGTGCTGTTTTTTCCTGACGTATAATAAATCACGCCCACGTTGTGGGCGGATCTCTTTCCCTTCTCTTACAACCATCATGGAGGACGTTAGCACTACTCGTTCTATGCGTTTATACTGTCATTGGCGTCAGTTTTAAGAGTATTGTTAATTATTAATTTTACAATTCTAACCATTTTAACATAGTTAGAAGTAAAGCAGCCGAGTCCTGCCATGGCCGGGCATTATACCGGCGGGCGGAGACGTAACTGCGTGAGATTCTTGCTTAAAGATGTTGTGGCAATTTCGGAGGGAATGTCAAGGACGGATTTTATTAACAAGTTTGTTGAAAAGATTCTGAAGTTTAAAAAGGAGGAGGTACATGCTGTCATAAAAATGACTTCTGGCAAAGGCTTTGATGTGAGTTTTGAAACGGCAGCTCTTTATCAAGAGTTTTCGCTTTGAGGGAGTGAGGTCCCAGTTTTCAGGATTTACAGTGGAGAAGCTGACTGATAATACTAACAAGATTGTCGTTGTTAGAATGTTTAGTGAAATGATCAGTGCTGATGACGTCTGTTATTGGTTGAGTAGATACTACTCAGTAAAAGGCCAGGCTATGAAGGTGAGGTGTGAGAAAGGCTATTGGAATGGTGCCTGGAGGGTACCAGTCCAACTACGGCAAGATCCTCAGGGCTTTCAGGGAATGAAACAAATTCCGTCGACTATATTCCTGGGGGAAAACCGTGGCTTTATCCACTATCAAGGGCAACCGAAAACTCTGTCGCAAATGTGGTGAGCATGGGCATCTGGCTGAGGTATGTGATCGAATTTTTTGTGGAAAGTGCAGAACAATTGGACATTCCTTTGAGGAATGTAGCAATAGCAGAAAATGCAATCTCTGTGGAGAAACGAATCACCTCTTTAGAAACTGCCCGAATTCGTTTGCTAACAAATTGAAAGCTAGGAAGGCAGTTAACAAAGACAACAAAGACAATGAAATGATGTCAGACAACATAGATAATGAAATGAATAAATGTCACAAAGACAATGAAGTGAATAAAGATAACAAAGACAATGAAATTAATAAAGTCATGGAAATACAAAATGAAAATGAACAAGAAATTAATGAAGTTATAGAAATACCCAATGAAGATGAACAGGAAATGAATAAAGTTATGGAAATACCCAATGAAATTGATCAAGAAATGCACAAAGAAATTGGACAAGACAAATTGAAAAAACAGATGTACCTACCAAAACCCCTGGAGCAGAGACCAGAGAATCAAAATTGAAACAGGAAGAACCTGGAAATTCTGATTCGATTTCTCATAAAATACCTGAATTTGGACATGACAAACGAATAGAAAAAGCAACTGCCACTCCGAAAACACATATTAATCAGGAAGGGCCTGGAAGAGAGTTCAAATTAGCAAATTTGTTTGCTACGCCATTGCCGGGATTTGGAGAAGTCAAACAAATCGAAAAGGCGAATGACTCTCCAAAAACCCATACGGGCACTGGAAAGAGGAGTAAAAGTAAGACAAAATTGGGAGTGGTGAAAAAACCAGAAACAAAGATAAGAGATTTAGAAGAAAGCCGATTGCCGGTGAATAAGCCCACAAGGGAACTGTATGAAGTTGAGACGGAGGAAGTCGGGGAAGGAAAAAATCTGACCCTTAGTGGGCAAGGAAGTAAGAGACCCTTTGATAGGTCCTCTGGCTCACCCCCTAACCCAGAAAAAAGGGGAAGACCTGGAACCACAGACAGAGAGTCAGAGGGTCCCAGAGTTTTCCACGGTGAGTCTCAAAATGAGGTACTACTCTTAAGTGATGTGTCTGACACAGGTGACAATCTCGATGATCACCAAAGAATGGACTCAGATCCCCCGGTTTTGTCTAACTAGTTTAAATACTTTAACAACAATTATGAACATTACATTCTCTACTATCAATGTGAGAAGTGTGAGATCAAAGGTTAAGGCTCACAGTGTTTTATCGTTCTTAAAAACTATCAGAACGGATGTGTTTTTACTACAGGAATGCTGCATCCCCTTTCTAAAAAATTATAAACAGTGGGAAGAGATTTGGCCATATCCGTCATTATGGAGTGGCTCGAATGAAAACCGTAACGATGGGGTAGCCATTTTAATAAACAACCCTCAACTCATCATAAAGGGGAGTACTGTGATAAGAGACGGACGCGCAATCTTAGCAAGACTTTCTTATATAGGGAATGATTTTAACCTCATTAACATATACGGCCATGCCGACAGACAACTCAGGTACGAACTTTTAGAGGACATCCAGTCGCATATGCTAGGCCATCAACCACTAATCGTGGGAGGAGATTTTAATTGCATCCTAAGTAGGAAGGATAGAAAGAGGAATGATGAGGAGTTTAAAGTAGATAAAACATCAACTTTATTACAAGACATGTGCCGGACATTTAAACTGGTGGACTGTTTCAAATCCATACATCCAGGAGAGGAGGGCTTCACCTGGTTCAGTAGTGACAATGCCAGAGCCTCTCGAATAGACTACATATTTACGAGGGGTTTAGCACAGAGTGATGCAAGATTAATTCCAGTTTTTTTTTCGGATCACTTGCTACTGTCCTGCTCTTTCTCATTTCCTTCAGGTATGACTGTTGGGAAGGGTTTGTGGAAGTTAAACTGCTCCCTGCTGGAGGATGAGGCTCTAGCCGCACAATACAGGGAGCTGTACAAAGACTGGCAGACCCTTCAAGACTCGTATGATTCACGAGCACAATGGTGGGAAATGACAAAGAAACGAACACAGACCTTTTTTAAAAATGCAGGGAAAAACAAGAAACTCAAAGAGATGAAACGCATGTCGGGACTACAAAGAAGACTCCAACGCTATTTCATCCTAACAGAAAAGGGGATGGACTTTAATGATTAATTCAAAGAGATCAAACAAGAACTAAACGCTTTGGCGGAAATAAAGAGCAAAGGCATCATAATAAGAAGCAGAGAAAGAGAAATAGAAGAAGGGGAAAAATGTACACGCTACTTTTTTAAAAACATTATGGGCAAAAATGAGGGGATTTTTAAACTTCAAAACGAAAACGGGCAAATAACAAAGGAATGTAGTGAAATAACCAGATTGGTCGAAGACTACTACAAAAAATTATTTGAAAAGAAAGAAACATATGAGAATGAAATGGGGCATGTATTAGATCATATTTCAAGATCAGTGCGTCAAGACCCCTTTTTAACATCGGACTTTACCCAAGACCAACTGAATGATTGCATAAAGACTATGAAAAAAGGCAAATCACCCGGGGAGGACGGACTCAACCTCGAATTTTACCGGACTTTTTGGGATATTTTAGCACCAGATCTGTTAACTGTTTTTAACGAATTTTCCAGTCGAGACCATATGCCAGACAGTTTCAGAATCGGGATAGTTACTCTATTGCACAAAAAAGGAGACAAAATTGACTTAAAAAACTGGCGACCCATAACGCTTTTAAACGTGGACTGTAAAATTTTCAGCAAGCTTCTAGCAACACGAATGTCTGTTGTCTTGGGAGACTTGGTTGATCCAGACCAAACCTGTGCCATTGTGGGAAGGAAGATCAGCGACAGTCTCATGCTGATCCGTGACACCATTTGTTATGCAAGAGACAGAAACATGCGACTAGCGGTCCTAAACCTAGACTTTGAAAAAGCCTTTGATCGAGTCTCGCACCAATACCTCTTCAGGGTATTGCAAAAATGTGGTTTTCCCCAAAAATACATCAATTGGGTAGGACTGCTATACCGAGACATCTACAGCAAATTCATGATTAACGGGAATTTATCGGAAGCAATCGAGATCAACTGCGGTGTACGTCAAGGTTGCCCTATGTCTCCCCTTCTCTATGTTCTTTGCATTGAACCTTTGGCACAAATGTTAAGAAAAGATAGATTTGTCGAAGGCATCAATATCCCAGGAAGTGGGGGACAAATTACCAAGTGTGTTTTGTACATGGATGATTTTAATATTTTGTGTACTGACCGCGCATCTGTTGAAAGAGCCCTTGACTTGACTGACCTGTTTGGGAGGGCGTCTGGGTCAAGGCTAAATAGAGAAAAATCACAAGTGAAGTTTTATGGAATGTGGAAAGAGACAGAAAAGGCAGGACTCCCGCTGACGGTGTTAAAGACAGACCAGAAAATCCTAGGGATAAAATTCAATGCGGATGGAGGAGGCGAGACCAACTGGGATGACGTGACAAGGAAAGTTAAGCAAAAACTTGTTTTTTGGTCACTAAGAAAACTGACAATAGAGGGGAAGGTCCTAATCATCAAAGCGATCATCCTCCCAATGCTTTTGTCAATCAGTTTAATTTTTATGCCTAAAAGAAACGTGCTGTTACAAATGGACCGAGCCATCTTTCGCTTTGTCTGGGGCTCAAAGTGGGAAAGGATAAAAAGAGATACAATGAAAAAGAAAAAGGAAAAAGGGGGGAAAGGAGTGCCTGACCTCCAGCTTTTCCTGGGAAGCAAATATGTCTCTCTCCACTTCCAAAACGCTGTGGGCCCACCCAACAACCCGAAAAGTCAAGCAATGACCCGTTTTTGGATGGGCTCATATTTGCGGAAGCTAAAGCTTGTACCAGACAATCGTTTGATTCCAGTTTCGTTTAACTTGCCACCAACACATCTCTTTATCCGGGATTTTTTGAAGAAGTTTGATTTGGAAACACAAGAATGTCACACTTTACAAAACCACAGGGCCCTTATTGCTATTGTGCAAGAGCGAGCTACAGTAAGCCCTGTGCGGGGGCTTGCGTTTGGCGAATCCACAACGGTTTGGAGCAACGTCAATCATCCTGCCCTCCCAAACAGACTACGAGACTTGTCATGGATGGTGGCTCATGAAGTTCTCCCAGTCGGAGCTGTAATGCACCGCCGAGGAATGTCAGCGACTTCGACGTGCCCTCGACCTGGCTGTGGCGCCCAGGAGTCGGTGAGGCACCTTTTTTGTGAGTGCAGCGCTGCCAAGGTCTTGTGGACAATGGCCGAACAACTAGGAAAGTTCCCGGACTTGCCAGCAGGAGAGGTCCCTGATGCACAGTACGTGCTTTACGAGGTGAGTCGGTCGAGGAGGCATCGGAACGACTTTGCCAGGGACTGGCTCACTCTCGCCGCCATCAAGGACGCCATCTGGACCTCCAGAAACCTGCTGGTATGGAGGTGCAGGCAGATCCCCCCCGTGGCTGTGCTCCAAATGGCTGCAGATACCATACAATCTGCGAGCGGCGGGCCTAGGACGCAGCCATAAAGAAGACTCGTCTGTACCCACCCGGAGGGGGGAGCCGGAGCTACACTGTGGGAGTCCCGGCAGCAACGGCCTGGGTTGTGGAACCCAGAAGGGAGAGGACCCACGCAGAATGGAAAGGACCCACACAGAGGACTGGAAGAATGCTGCTTGGGAGGGTGGGATGGCAGAGCTATGCCCTTGCACAATAGTATTGCCTTTTACACGCTGGTTAACTACTATTAAAAGAAAATAACTCTGAAATTGTTTAATTGATGTTGAAAATGTCAGGAAAAAATGTTAAAACGTCATATCGTCACGTCATATTGTTAAATATAAAAAAAATGTGAATATGCTTGATGGCTGTGTTTTGCTGCTGTTGGTGTCGGTGGATTTGTTCAGACCGAGGACAATCGACTTTGGCCTGGACGGATCTATTGACACTAACAAAGATGTTATATAATGAAATTGTGAATATGTTTGATTTTCGAGAAGGTTTGTTCAAACCTCACTTTGTGTTTGCTGTTAAAAACGTAATATTGGAATATAATATTGTGAATGTGCTTAATTGCTGTTGAGATTGTCATGATTGTTTTCTGTTTTTAGTGTCAATAAATTTGTTCAAACCAAAAAATTCTGCTCTTTGTATCACGGTTAGTGTTTAAAAATATATATTTGTATTTTATTTGTGTAAATATAGCCACGAAATAGTCTTAATAATGACTAACTTTAACACAAACCACGACACTTTATGATATCAGCAGAATCACCCACTTATTGAAGGAGCCATATTGTACGACAGTATTTCCACAATTTTCGCGTTTAATCAATTCTATAACCATTTATCATATTATATACTTATATGTGTATATGTATAAATCTAGGTATATATATATATATATATATATATATATTGGGCCGGCAGTAGCTCAGGAGGTAGAACGATCGTTTTGGGATCATGGGATCCCAATTCGAATCCCGGCTCGTCCATGTTACATGTCGAAGTGTCCCTGGGTAAGACACTGAACCCTTAATACCCACAATAAGCAGGTTAGCGCCTTACATGACTGCAAAGCCGCTATTGGGGAAATGTGGAGCACATTGTAAAGCGCTTTGGGAAGTCATTGACTTGAAAAGCGCTATATAAATGCAGATCATTTCATATATATATATGTATATATATGGGTCTGGTAAAAGGGAAGCCCAGACGTCCCTCTCCCCAGCCACCTCCTCCAGCTCATGCGACGGGATCCTGAGCCGTTCCCAGGCCAGCCTAGAGACATAGTCTCTCCAGCGTGTCCTGGGTCGCCCCCGGGGCCTCCTGGCGGAGGGACATGCCCGGAACACCTAACGAGGGAGGCGTTCAGGAGCCTTCCTCATCAATTGCCCGAGCCACTTCAACTCGCTCCTCTGAATGCGGAGGAGCAGTAGCTCTACACAGAGTCCCTCCCGGATGACTGAGCTTCTCACCTTATCTCTAAGGGAGAACCTGGACACCCTGCGGCTGAAAACTGATTTCAGCCACTTGTATCCGGGGTCGTGCTCTTTCAGTCATAACCCACAGTTCATGACCATAGGTGAGGGTAGGAACGTAGATCGACAGGTAGATCGAGAGCTTTGCATTTCGGCTCAGCTCCCTCTTCACTATTCCATCCTACCTCACTCGTGAACAAGACCCTACGATACTTGAACTCCTCCACTTGGGGCAAGATCTCATCCCCAACCCGGAGGGGGCATGCCACCCTTTTTTTTGAGTACCATGGTCTCGGATTTAGAGGTGCTTATCCTCATCCCGGCCGCTTCACACTTGGCTGCGAATCACACTTGGCTGCGAATCGCTCCAGTGAGAGCTGAATATCACAGCCTGAGGAAGCCAACACCACCATAAAAGTTAAGAACAGAATCGGTGACAAAGGGCAGCCCTGGCAGAGTCCAACCCTCGCCGGGAATGAATCCGACTTACTGCTGGCAATGCGGACCCGACTCTGGCACCGGACATGCACAGGTCGCACAGCCCAGATAAGACTGCGCGGTACTCCATACTCCAGAAGCACCTCCCAGGGCCTCCCGAAGAACACGATTGAATGCTTTCTCCAAGTCCACAAAACACATGTAGACCGAATAGGTAAACTCCCACGCACCCTCAAGGACCCTGCAGAGGGTATAGAGCTGGTCCAGGGCTGCACGGCCGGGACAAAAACCACACAATTTCTCTTGAATCCAAGATTCGACCTCCTGGCGGACCCTTCTCTCCAGTACCCCTGAATAGACCTTACCAGGGAGGTTCAGAAGTGTGATTCCCCTGTTGTTGGAACACACTTTCCGATCCCCCTCCTGAAAGAGGGGAACCACCAACCCAGTCTGCCAGTCCAGAGTCACTTCCCGTTGTCCACGCATACCAAACATACCTGTCAACCTCTACTGCTCCATGCCATTACAAACTGTCGTATTTTCCCTTACAAAATACAAAATACAAAAATAATCTTACACCATATTTTTTTTCCAAACGTGTTTATTTATGTAGTTTAACATGTTATATTGTACATGTGTTTCGTTATATCATATATATTGTTAATTAACATTTTGTTGTGAGATCCTGAGTTGCTCGACATGAATGAGGTTTATTCTAAAAAAAGTTCAAAAATTAAGTAGCTTGGACTTTCACTGTAGAAGGAAAAAATACATATAAATATAATTCAGTAGAATAATACATTTTCTTATTCAAATTATGAATTCATTTTGTGCATTAAATTATTGTTGGTAACATAATGATTAAAGGGATAACCACAAACCTGTCTTTTTTCATTTCTCATTTTGTACTTCCTTTTTTTAAACTTCTTTATACAACATAATAATTCGTAATATAATGCATCAAAGCAAGTAAGCCTTATGAGAGCCGGCTCTCTTTAATGAGTTTAGCCGAAAAAGCCGGTTCTCTTAAAAGAGACGGACTTCCTTTCACTACATCAAACCGCTCGCTTTGTTTGCAACGAAAAAAAACGATGGTGAGATAGAGGCTTCCGCGGCGAACTTGATTTTGCTTTCATGATCAGGTTCTGCCGGCAAATCAGACTTCAGAGTTTGACACATATGTGATAGAGTGACAGGAAATTCCGTAATGTTCGCAAAAATCTGCAGACTTTAGTATTTGAAAAAAAAAAAGGCTGCAATGCACTGAGGACGTTAAAGTCCAACTGTGAAATGGCGAGGGAACACTATACAACCAAACCATTAAACATTGTCATATGAAACCTGAAACACTGATAATTCACCCTGGAAAAAAATAAGGACCCCCACTGCCAATACTAGTGTGCTGCAGACCAGATCTAGCGAATGTTGATGTTTGTTTGCACGTTTGAGATAAACAAAACTAAATGCAATTCATGTCTTTACTTTTTGGAGTGGTTGATTTGAGGAAGTTACACTGCCACCTTTTGGTGATATTGGCACATAGATGTTATAAAATGCAAGATGACCGTACAAAAGCCAGTGTCAAATGTCGCGTGGCATGCTCCACAGTAATGAATAGCACTTTAATCTCTGTCACCTCTCTTGACTTAGATCATCACCACCGATATAGACTCAGCTGTGATGCTGTCTCCAACACAACAAATGCCTTTTAATTCAGAACTGGAGGCTGAAACAGAACACGTGGCCAAATGAATATAACTTTTTCCGGTTTTGGCGTGGCCGGAAGAGCTAATCTCATGAACGTAGACACAAAAAAGAGTTAAGAACAGAATTTATTTACAGATATTGGATCAGTATCTGCAACTGTCTGGCCATCAGTTCAAGGTGTCCCATTCCCACTGCCCAAAGACAGCTGGGATAGACTCCATCATGGTGTGGTATTCTGAGAGCACAGCAGCAGACCGGGTAACTTTACATTAAGTCATCAACACAGCCCAGAAAATCATCAGCTAGTTTCTACCTGGTCTGGAGGACATTGCTGTCTCACGCTATCAGAATAGAATCTTTTACGACATGTTTTTTTGAAGGGCCACGTCTAATTCTAATTTATAATTTATATATATATATAATATATAATATATATAGAGAGTATCCTGACCAGCTGTATCTCTGTGTGGTGTGGAGGCTGCAGCGCTACCGACTGGGGTAGTGTGAGGAGGGTAACGAGGACAGCGGAGAAAAATCGGGACTACACTTCCCTCCATTCAGGACATTGGCCAGAAGCGCTGCTTATCCCATGCTAAGAACATTACCGGGGACCCCTCTCACCCCCATCATGGACTATTCACTCTGCTAGCCTCTGGGAAGAGGTACTGCAGTGTGCGGTGCAGGACCACCAGGCTCCGCAATAGTCTAGTCCCCCTGGCCATTAGACTGTTAAATGGTCAATCTAACATATAGTTAACTTAAATCTAAACGGCTGCTAATTTGACTTTTGCACTAGTGGCAGTTTTTTTATAGCTTGCCACTCCTTGCACATTTGATCTCTGCACTATTGTTACTTACAGTGTTATTACTTACAGTGTTATTGTTTACAATATAATGGTACTGTGTACCTGACTTGTTAACCTGACTGCCCATCTTGCACATCTGGTTAGCGTCTCTTCTTGCACTATCGGCACTATGGTAAATAACACAATACAGCTTTATTTATATCTGTACACTGAAGGACACTGAGGGAAACTGTGGGAGTCAGATCCATCGACATTTCGTTCTGTATACACGTGTACTAGAATGACAATAAAGTAGATCTGAATCTGAATCTGAATATAGGGCAGCACGGCGGCGGCGCAGTGGTTAGCGCTTGTGCGGCACAGTTCATGTCATGGGAACCTGTCGTGGGTTCAAATCCAGCTCCAGACTTTCTGTGCGGAGTTTGTATGTTCTCCCCGTGCTTGCGTGGGTTTCCTCCGGACACTCCGGTTTCCTCCCATGTTCCAAAAACATGCATTTCAGGTGAATTGGACGGTCCAAATTGTCCCTAGGTGTGAATGAGCGAATGAGTTGTCTGTCCCTGTGTGCCCTGCGATTGGCTGGCAACCAGTTCAGGGTGTCCCCTGCCCACTGCCCGAAGATAACTGGGATGGGCTCCAGCCCCCCCGCGACCCTAATGAGGATAAGCGGTACGGCTAATGAGATGAGATATATATATATGTTTTGTGGGTATGTGAATGCAAATAGCGGGCAACCAGTTCAGGGTGTTTCCTTTGCCCACTGCCCGAGGATGGCTGGGATGGGCTCCAGCACCCCGCGACCCTTATCCTCATAAGCGGTGCAGATAATGTATATATATATATATATATATATATATATATATATATATATATATATATATATACATATACATATAATCTCAGCTATCAAAAATATAGTTCTTCCTCCCTTATGGTTTGGAATCAGGTCTCAAGACACATACCAAGAAATAAATCACCGACATTTATGTACGCACCTTCAACTGAGATGTATTCCAAGAGAAATCCATCCTCATACTGGCCGGAAAACAAAAATATATTTTCTTGAGACAGATTATAACCACAAAAAAGCAACAAAACAGATTATAAGTCAGTGTGCATACATTCACAATCAGTTGTCCCAGAAGGAGACAAGCTCCAATAGTTTTGTTTTTTCTTCTCGCTGTTGTGATGGAGCAATTCGGTGAGCAGCTGACACATCCCTCCCCACATACTGACCTCCAAATAGCAGGGTAAAGATAGCTTCGATTGCATGAAGTGGGATAGGAATGAGGTCAATATAATCGAAACGGAGTAATATTTTTTGTTTTAATATTAGCGTTTTGAAAATTTGGTTTTTATGGGTGTTTCTTTCTGGACTTGGGTTCTCCACACCTAGGGGGCGGCAGTAGCTCAGGAGGTAGAGCGCTCATCTGGGATCAAGATATCGCAGTTCGAATCCCGGCTCCTCCGTGTTACATGTCGAAGTGTCCTTGGGTAAGACACTGAACCCCTAATGCCCCCAATAAACAGGGTTTGCGCCTTACATGGCTGCACGGACGCTATTGGTAAATGTGAAGCACATTGTAAAGCGCTTTGGGAAGTCTTCATTGACTTGAAAAGCACTATAAAAATGCAGATCATTTTCTTTTCATTTCATAAAATCAATGCCTTTGTTTTGACGACTAGTGTTTATACCCAACCATTGTCTCCTTACTCTCTAGCGACAATACCGTCTGTAAAACCTGGATCACATCATCCTCTGTCTCCCTACTTTCTAGCTACAGTTCAGTCCTCAAAACCTAGATCGAACCTGGGTCAAACCTGTGTCCCTTCATCCATCTCATCCTTATTCTTTGGCAATGTTACAGTCCTCAAAACCTAGGTCGAACCTGGGTCAAACCTGGGTCAGACCTGGGTCAGACCTGGGTCAGACCTTGGTCAAACCTGGGTCCCCTAGTCCTTCTTTTCCTCACTCTCTAAGCAGGCTTCCAGTCCATAAAACCTGGATCCTCTAATCCTTCTATTCCTAACCCTTAAAAAAACAGTTCATTAAACCTACTGTAAATAGTTCAGACCTCATTTTTATCCTCCTAACCCCTCTAGCAAACTTACAATCCATAAAAGCTTGATCAAACCTAGTTTTTCCTAGCCTTCACTTCCTATTCTCAAGGACTCTTAGCCTTTAAAACATAGGTCTCCCTACTCTCTGACAACAATAAAGTCCATTTAACCTGGATCAATCATGGGTCTCCTCATCCATCTTGCTATTCTCTAGGAAAGCAACATTACATAAAACCTAAGGCAAATCTGGATGCCTTCATCCTTCTTTTTCTTAGTCTTGAGCGAATTTATACTCCATAAAACCAGGGTCCTTTATCTATCTGACTCTCTAGCAAACTTACTCCATAAAATTTGGGTCGAACATGTCTCCCTTGTGCTTAAAACTAAAACTACAGTCCATAAAACCTAGCAATTTGAGGTTTTGGTCAAGGAGCTAAGGTAATCTTGACCCCATGTTTATGCCATCAGTTTCTATAAAACATCGCCAATTTATAACGATCTGTTTTGTTTGCGATAAAGCAATATATCATTGTCCTTATTAAAATCTTTGAACGCATAAAGTTCCTGCAACCCCTCGAGATCCCCCGCCCCCTCCAGTCACAGTTGAAAGGTCGTCAAAGGATTAAGATTAAGGAGTTCATATTTCATTAACTCATCATGAACCAAAAACACTTTACAGATATTACTGTCCATTCCATCCAAACAATGGACACATTGATGTTCAAGCTAACAATAATAGCCCCGTACAGACATCAAATTAGAAACTTTTATTTACAGCAGATATAAATATCAGTTTCCTAGTTTGGACCAGCAGACGGAACACAAACATGGCATTGTGATCGCTGGGTTTGATTGACAGGTCCATGTGGTCCTGAGCGCTTCTTAATCCAGTGAAACTCTATCGACGTAGTAATCTCCACACAGTCCGAGTTGAGGTCAGCTAGGGTGGAATGGATCCCTAAAAAACGGTCTGGTCTTCCTTTATATTAGTGAGACATAAAGAAGACCATTTTTTATAGAAAGCCCAGATTTCACTTGTATCAAGGCTGATTGTAGAATTACCCAGGCAATATGAGATGTGTTGAGTGACATTAAAACTAAACCAATCCAAAACACGTAATTTTTCACCTTTACAAGCTATCACCCAGAGAACATTGAGAAAACACTCATTTGAATGTTATTTTCTTAAAGTAGAAGTCACAGACGCGCTGCTTAAGGCATTGTGATTGCACTCTCGAGTGATGTGTTGATGTCTCTTAACTACAACATTTACTACAAAATTACGCTTTTTATCCCTAATGGTTGGAGATTTTTGGTTTACACCTGGGATAAAAAATACAAAATAAAAAAAATACCACCTGGGTGCTGAAAATGTGGTTTATCGTACCTGATATGTTTTATTGTTAATAATATTGGCGGTATATGATCTCTGATAGGCACTATTACAAGACCTCAGTTGGGTTAATATTGCCCTGACATAATGGGGGTAACAAAATGTTTAAGCATTTAGGCCACAAGAAAAACGCTCCACTTAACATTGCCAGTTGCATGTTTTTGTATAAAATGGCTAAAAGGTTCTCCCCGTTCTGCCTGCCTGTTACCTGACCTGTTTTGCCCCGTTACCTGCCTGCCTCCTGTTATCGACCTCGTTTCCGAACTTGACACCACCTTTGCTCTCCAGTCCCGGCCAATGACTTGCAATTCCTGCCTGTCTCCTATCCTCCTCGCCAGACACGGAAGTGCCACTTCCGCATCGCCGCTCTTCTTGTCCGTCAGCCATCGGATCGTGGAAGCAAGCCCTGCTCTCCCTATTTATTAATAAAAACTGAGAAAACGAGCGCTATTGGGCCCTGTGTCCATTTCTGGTCTGTGACAGGCATTCCCCTCCACAAAAATGTTCACCCTGATAAGCGCACATTACGGAGAGAAAGAAAGTAGACCAACCAACTCTTTGAATAATATAAATCAAGCTTTTCATTTATCGTGCCCAATTTTCAAAAAAATAAAAATAATAACCGAGGGCAATCTAAAATATTTATTTTTCACCCAAATAAGCTTGCACATTAGGGAGAGGCGAAGAGACACGATTAACTGGTTAGAGAAGCCAAGCTTCACACACACATATACACACACACACACACACATATATACATATATATATATATATATATAATATATATATATATATTTCATTAGCTGCACCGCTTATCATCAGTAGGGTCGCGGGGTGCTGGAGCCCATCCCAGCAATCATCGGGCAGTGGGCAGGGGACACCCTGAACTGGTTGCCAGCCAATCGCAGGGCACACGGGGACAGACATCTCACTTGCTCAGTCACACCTAGGGACAATTTGGACCGGCCAATTCACCTGAAATGCATGTCTTTGGAATGTGGGAGGAAACTGGAGTGCCCTGAGGAAACCCACGCAAGCACGGGGAGAACATACAAACTCCGCACAGTAAGGCCGGGAGCTGGATTTGAACGCACGCAGCAGGTTCCCACGACCTCAGAACTGTGCCGCACACGCGCCAACCATTGCGCCGCCGTGCTGCCCTATATATATATATATATATATATATATATATATATATATGCCCGCTTTGAGACTGGGAGGTTCGGGTTCGCGCCCCGGCCGAGTCATTCCTAAGACTTAAAAAGTGGTCGGCGGCGCCCTCTCTTGGCTGCGGCTGCATCGGGTCAGGTGCAATCGACATTTCGTTCTGTGTACATTGTTACACAGAATGACAATACAAGGAAATTATTATTATTATTATTATATATATGTAAAATTAACAAAGGCAATATAAGGATATGTTGAGAGCAATGTTCCCTCTAAGCTGCGCGCGTGCGCAATCGCGCACTGCCTGCACATTCTCAGCGCAAAAAAAATCTATCCAGCGCAATGTTCCCTCTAAGCTGCGTGTGTGCGCAGTTGCCCACTACCCAGAGCTTTTCCGCGCACAAGAAAATATAGCCAAGCTCACAAAAATCAGGGCTCGAAATTGCTAATTAAGAAGCAAATTAAGTCAAAGTTACAGTGCATGAAGGTAAAAATACACGGGTTGAGGAGAACGAAATTGAGTAAAGTCAGTAGAGTTTTTCGAGAACCGGCTTCTTTGGCTCGGCTCACTAAAAAGAACCGGCTCATTTGGGTCCCAAACGGCTCTTCGGGTTGTTTTTGCTTCTTTAATCCCTACATGACCAAATATTATGTAAAATTGTGCACAAAATGACTTAAAGGGAGGGGGATAGAACAAAAAAGAAAAAGAAAAAGTAGTGAAAAGCTGAGAAAAAAGGAAACAAAAGGAAGAGGAAAGAGAAGGAAAAATTCAGAAAAAAGCCAGAAAAAAAGAAAAGAAAGAAACTAAGGAAAAAAGTAAGTAGAGAACAAAAATAAAAAAGTAACAGCTAGGAAAAATAAACACAATGAGATTTTTTTAAAGGAAATAATTTAAAAAAAGAAACAGGGAAAAAGAAGAAAAGGTTTGTGTTGCATTCAAATAATTCCCAATCATACCAAGTCAATCTTGTTGCCAACATTGTACTTCCACTAAAAAATGTGAATAAATACAGTTCTGTATCGTGAAACCGACTAAATAAGCCTCCAAAAATGTTAGTATTATGCGACAAAAGATACCAGGAAAAAAAAGAAATGGAAATCTTGTGAAAGAATTGTTGTAAAAACAAATGACGTTTGTAGGCCGTACAACCTTTGCAATAATACATTAGTCAATTCATTCAAAAGTGAAATTTTATTTTGCATTGCCGAAACTCAGCAAAATGTAACTTGATGTCAAGTTTTGCACATGTTTGATAATGACTTATTTGCCACACTTGGGATTGCTGTTGCTCACAGTTGTTTCAAGCATTGCTCTCGACTTTTTGTGAACGTTCAGACCTGTGTAAAATTAGAGGGAACATTGGTTGAGAGGCTTTAGAACTAAACACAAACTAAAACACAATAAAGAAATTTTTTTATTTCACCCTAACAAGCTCGCACACATTCCGAAGAGACAGAGAAGACACAACCAAGTCAGATCCGAAAGTGACTTCATGTAGGTGTGTGTAATAACATACTTCTATGCCATATCCCAGCTGCATCACCCGAAGGAATAACATTAGATGTCCTTGACTTGAGCCTTGTCAACAGTCTCTGGTGACCAATTACAGCAGGAGCTACATTCTAAAAATTAGCTAAAACCTAAGCATTTATAAAAACGTTTTTTAAAATATAATCCATTTGAATGCACAGTATTCGACTTGAAGTTGTGTATTGGCAAGAGCAAGTACTGTATTTATAAGCAAGCGTTGTGCTGCCCTTTTGTGACAGAAAAATGAACTGCATTCAAATTTATTGAGCAGTAATTTGGTTAATGCTAACAAAGAAAGGACCCCTCCAACAATGTTACAAATATAAAACCATTACTCTCATCAGTCATGCAACAGTAAAGTTGTGCTAAAGTTCCTAAACAGACTGAAACCACAGGGTTAAAACATCCTGGTCAAAGAACAGGCAGGTTTCAGTGAGAGAAGGAGCACCACAGAACAGATTTTTAATCTGCGCATCCTGTGCAAGAAGTTTCAACAACGCCAGAGAAACCTCTATCACGTTTTTGTTTTTTTTCAAGAAGGCGTTTGACAGAGTATGGGCCACAGGGCAGAAGTACAACATGGGCCAGAAAATTGTTCAGACCATTAAACAGCTGTAGACTAATGTCAAAAGTGCGGTAGCATGGTTTCAAATCACTCTTGTGTGAGACAAGGCTAGACACTCTCCATCTCTATTCTGCATCTTCCTAGAGACGACTTGACCAAAGCTCTGGACCAACACAAAGGTACAGTCAGCATTGGGAGACACGAAGTTACTAACCTACGTTTCACTGATGATATTGCCAGATTGGCAGGAAAAAAACAGGAATGCAGAAATCTGGTAAATCCCCTGAACAAAGCAACAACCCAGTATCGGATGGAAATCAGCACAGAAAAAAACCAAAAGTAAAGACCAAATATATCCATGGTTCACCACAAACATCACCATCAATCACAGAGAAAGCAGAACTACTCACCAAATCTAAATACATTGGAGCTGTCAAATCATGTCCAGGATAGCTCTAACAACAGCCATACTTGCCATACTTGCCAGACTTGGGGCGGCAGTAGCTCAGGGGGTAGGGCGCTCGTCTTGGTATCAAGGGATCCCAGTTCGAATCCCGGCTCGTCTGTGTTACATGTCGAAGTGTCCTTGGGTAAGACACTGAACCCCTAATACCCCCAATAAGCAGGTTAGCGTCTTACATGGCTGCAATACAAGGCCGCTATTGGGAAATGTGGAGCACATTGTAAAGCGCTTTGGGAAGTCATTGACTTGAAAAGCGCTATATAAATGCAGATCATTTCATTTCATTTCATTCACTTAAACCCATCTGGAGGGAAAAAAACATAGCCGTGAAATCAAAGATCAGACTCAAGCAAGCATTGGTTGCTTCAATCTTACTCTATGCTTGTGAGACATGGACTCTCACAGCAAAACTGGAAAAGAAAATCCAGGCCATGTAGATGTGATGCTATAGGAACCTTCTAGGCATTAGCTAAATCGCCCATGTGACAAACCGAATGTCCACTGTAGGGGGACGCAAAATTCAGTAGTATGGTCATTCCATAAGATGATCAGGACTGGCAAATATCATTCGCGTACAGTACAAGGGGGTAGGATAAGAGGAAGACAGAAAACTGGGCAGACAACATTATTGAATGGACTGCTGCCAACTTTGCCATGATCCAAACTCAGGCCAGGAACCGTCAGCAGTGGAAAAAAGCTGTCCGGAGTTGCATCCTCGGTTGTGCCACAACAACCCAGGCGTATAAGGTATCCAAAAATTGTGAAATTGTGTATTCCTTTTTTATTTCTTTTTATCTTTCTAGAACTATCAAAGCCCATTAGTTCCAAAATTAAGTCAACAAAAAATAAATACATAAGAAAACGTTTTTGTATTAGAATTTTTGCCCAATGGCATCTTTATTTCAGAATTGCCTTTTTAGAGAAACTACTGCCATCAATCAATGAACAGGAGGCAGGGCTACATAACAGACATAACCAATGTCGAGGAAAAGCAATCGATTTTAAGGAGCAAGCTGTTTGTAAGCCACTGGGGGCCAAAATGCAATGAATAAAAACATTCATTCATTCATTCTCTGCATCGCTTATCCTCAGTAGGGTCACGGGGATGCTGGAGCCCATCCTAGCTGTCTTCGGGCAGTGGGCAGGGGACACCCTGAACTGGTTGCCAGCCAATCGCAGGGCACACGGGGACAGACATCTCACTTGCTCAGTCACACCTAGGGACAATTTGGACCGGCCAATTCACCTGAAATGCATGTCTTTGGAATGTGGGAGGAAACTGGAGTGCCCGGAGGAAACCCACGCAAGCACGGGGAGAACATACAAACTCCGCACAGTAAGGCCGGGAGCTGGATTTGAACGCACGCAGCAGGTTCCCACGACCTCAGAACTGTGCCGCACACGCGCCAACCATTGCGCCGCCGTGCTGCCCTATATATATATATATATATATATATATATATATATATATATATGTAAAATTAACAAAGGCAATATAAGGATATGTTGAGAGCAATGTTCCCTCTAAGCTGCGCGCGTGCGCAATCGCGCACTGCCTGCACATTCTCAGCGCAAAAAAAATCTATCCAGCGCAATGTTCCCTCTAAGCTGCGTGTGTGCGCAGTTGCCCACTACCCAGAGCTGAACTGGTTGACAGCCAGTCGCAGGACACACAGAGACAGACAACTCACCCACTCATTCAAACGTAGGGACAATTTAGATCGGCCAATTAACCTGACATGCAAGTCTTTGGAATGTGGGAGGAAACTGGAGTGCCTGGAGAAAACTCACAAGCACGGGGAAATCATGCAAACTCCACACAGGAAGGTTCAATCTCATGACCTGAGAACTGTGCCGCACACGCGCTAACCACTGTGCCGTCGTGCTGCCCTGAATAAAAACAACAACACAAATAATCAATAGCTTTCGAAAGATATTAGATACATATTTTGTAATAATGATGTATGCCGTTTTTAATAATTTCATTATTTATAAAATATTATTTTAATCAAAATGGTGTTTTTAATATGTTGTATTTTGGCAGTCATTGCCTTCCCAAAGCACAGGCGCCACCTACTAACTTTAATGGCCGCAGTCATTCTTTCATTCTTTCTTCGCAAATTGCATACAAAAGTATAATTTTCTTTATTTTAAAAAATCATGTCGATTAAACTACAATACATAATCATGAAAAGTATATGTTTGAAAAAAAAATATTAAAGAATATGTATGATAAAAGATAACACTAATAAGTACAAATTAACATTTCATAAGGATGACCCTTTATTTAAGAAAAATGAATATGTATTATATATAATGATGTATTCAATAATTTTCTGTTATTTAGAGAAATTATTTTGTGTCAAAAGTTTGTTTAAATTAATTTCAAGTCAAAGTTTTTTTTACTTTCTTGCCCTTTTATCACAGGTTTTTCTCTCTTCAACAGAAGTCCATGTTACGATTTGCAGGGTCAATTGGTTACAGGTGGGCAATCTCCAGCCATTCCCCCCAGGTTTGCCCCCTTCTATGGACGCAATGGTCAGCAATACTGACAGTCTCGTTCTTCTTTATGGAGCACTTTTTAACATTTATAAAGATACAGGAAAAAGAAACAACACTTTTTTGTTTTTGTTTTCAATATACATTATTTTTTTCCTTTCTTGGGAGCCGGTTTCCCTTTAGCTTGCTGCGCCTGGAGAGCTTCTTCCCTTTCTGCAGCTGCCTTAGCCCGTTTCTTCCCCAAGGGAGTCTTGGTGTACCATTTCTGGACACACAATATAAAACAATGGAGGATCTTGTCATGGTAACAGTTGCAGAGAATATGATGTTGTAGTTACCTTCAATGCTTCTTCCTCGTCCTGGAAAACAGGGGTGAACTTTGCAAGTGGGGCCACAAACTCAATAGCGGTTAAAGGTCGTTTGTGTTGGAGGAGCATTCGTCTCTTGGTCATGACTTGCTGGATGGCCTGGATTATGTCGCCTTGTGTGAAACCATCCGAGATTTTGGTCAAAGAGCTGAGGTCCAGAACTGAAGTGATTTTGCCTCCGTGTTTTTCGATCATACTCTTCCACAGAACTGGAAATCGAGATTTGGGTCAATTCGCTCATTCATCCACCTACCTAATCTTTCACTTAAACTAAAAGTTAACAGTGGAGGAAATAAAATAGGCTTAGCAGAAACTCAAACAAAGGTACATAAAAACTTAAATAGCTCCCTGATTTTTTTTACCCAAAAATTAAAAAGTGTCAATACAACCAACATGACTTAAATTAAAGCTGTATCTGAGCCTAAATAATGAATAAAAAATAAATAATCATACCGTCGAATAAACCAAAATGCCTATACTGATAGCCGTCAAATTCTTAAATATCGGTGCCGATAAGCAACCACCCCAATAATCAGTTGACTTTTAATAGCTGGGGTTTTAGGCAAGTTAGCTGCCTCAATAATAACCTTTAATTTTGCTGTTTTTTTTGCAAACAGTTTTTAGCTAACTCAATTTAGGTAGCTAGCTCTTTAGCAACTCCATTTATTCTCCCATACATCCATCGAGCAATTTAGCAAGCTCTGGTTAATTATTTAACTAGCTAGATCACTTCATTTTCTCAATGTCACGAGCTTTGTAGATGGCCTAAATCTCACTCCTTCAAATCATCCAATTAGAGATCTTGCTTGCTGTAGTTTGCAAGCTAGCTATTTTGGTTTAGCTAGCTTTTTTACTAGTTTGTATCTCCCTTCCTCTGTCCATCCATCCAGCAACAAATCTAGAGATCTAGCTGGTTGGATCTGTTCCTCACACGGGTCTGTAGGGGTACCATTTCCTATGGTGTGTCTTTGGCAAGTACAGCCTGGTGGCACCCGTCCTCTACAGGCCAACATATGTTTCCACCCTGTCTCGAACCAGGGACCTTTCACGTCTCAGCTAAATGTGCTAACCACTGCACTATGCACATCGGGCTAACTACCTAAATTTAAACATATTTCTAGCTATCTTTGATCTCCTTCCGTTCATCTACTAGTAATCTAGATAGTTGGGGTTAGAAAATTAGCTACATCAATTTAGATAGCTATCTAGCTAGCCTGAATTTCCATCTAATCAATGATCTAGCTAGCCGTGGTTAGCAAGCTAGTTACTTCAATTTACCTTGCTAGGAGCTATCTGAAGCTACATCCGTCCGTCAATCCATCAGATTAGAGATCTATCTAGCTGTAGCAAGCTAACTAGATGCAATAAAAATTAGCTTGGATGTGCCTCGATATTAAATTATTTGAATACAGCCACAGTAGCAAGCTAGCTACCCAAATTTAGCTAGCTTTGTAGCCATCAGAATCTCCCTCCATTTGTCCACCCATCCAGCGACATGGGAAGCTGTGGCTAGCAAGCTAGCCACCTCAATTTAGTTAACTTTGTAGCTAGCCTAAATATCCGCCTCTCTGTCCAATCAGAAAGCTAGCTGGATTTAGCTGGTAAAGTAATTTTTTCAATTTAGATACCTCTCTAGCTAGCTCCTTCCATCCATCTGCCTGTTTGTCCGTCCATCCAGTTAGAGCTCTAGCTAACTGTGGTTATAAAGCTAGTTACCACAGTTTAGATATGTTCCTAAAAGGTTGAATATCCCTTTGTCTGTCTCTTTGTTTATCCATTTAAAAATCTAGCAATCTGTGGTTAGTAAGCTAGCCACCTCAATTTAGATTACTTTCTAGCTAGGTTGCATCTAAAATCATTGACTCAGGTCCAGTGTTAATGCAAACATAGAAAATACCAACCATTGAATGGCTTCTTACCGTATCTGGAACCGTAATCTGGCCTGGGGATTAGGATGACTTTGGTGTACATTTTACACATTGACTTAATGTCGGCGCTGATGGGATCTCGACTTGTTCCTATGATCAGAACCCGATCATCTTCTTTGATCAGTTTGAGGGATTTGGGCAGATCTTTCTTCATGCGTTTGGGTTCTAACTGGATATGGGTATGTTTTTTTAGTTGGGAATACATGCTAAATGATGTCTTGTCTGTGATGTTGTTTACAAACCCCTTTTTCTTCCTTTGGAACTTTCTTGTAGAACATTTTCTCGGCACCATCAATCCATATCACTGAAGGCTGCATGAGTCTTGCAACCTGCACAAAACCACAGTATAATCTAGGAAGCTGGGTCCATAGTTTGTGTTATCATGTTTGGTGTTACCTTAAAGACCAGATGTAGCATCATGGCTAGGCCACTTTTCCCTGGGTACTTGCCAGCGACGTTGAGAGGAGAAAGGTCAAAAAGTGTAGCGCCGGTTTCCCGGCAGACTGCATGGACCAACATCTTCTTACCAACCCCTGCTGGTCCTGCTAGTAGAATTGCCTTTGTAAGGGGAGCCTTTGCATGGACCACATGAGAACCTGGGAAAAAAAAACATTGCTTGATATCACTCACAGGGATGCACGGAGCGAGAGCGTCTTCATAGGAATATGTTAAGACTTTCCAATACAGTTTGGTCATGTCTCCTCTCTACCTCTTCATAAATGTGCACCATCCCCACCAACTCATTTTCCACACATAACTCAATCAATTTATTTCCACTCTCATTTCTTCTTGGTACTCCATATCTACCAACCACATTTTCAACCATTTCATCGCCCACTCTAGCATTCAGGTATTACCACTTTCAACCCCTCTTTCACACTTGCCACACATTCGGACCAATTCTTCCAGAACTCCTCTCTCTCTTCAGCACGTCTTTCTGAACCAGGTCCATATGCACACAGGACACTGGATAATATTTGAAAAAGTATGTCTTTTAGTTTGAAACCTGGCGTCTTTTTAAAACATATTTCGAACCAGTTTTGCCTGCTTAATTGCAAGTCATGTACCTAACGGTACGATTCCGTAGAGAGAGATGAGTTGTCGGACGTCAGACAAGGACGGCATGGGTTCAATGTCGTTTTTTCTTAATGTTGTTCCCAAATAGTTGAAATCACCTTACAAAAACAAAGTAAGACAACATTTAACCAGTGCAGAAAAACCTGAAGGATGCTAGAAATAGGTCAGAGTGGTGTTATTAACCCTTACACCAAAAGAGGGCAGCACATTGCTGTTAAATCAAATTTAACGCGATGACCACATTATTAGGTACACGCATATGACCCGGAACAAATGTATTTCAAAATAGATATTACATTTTTTCTGTTCAAAGGCAAGTACCCAAGTTGACGCTTTTTGTTGTGGTAGTGATCAGTTGCTTTAAATTATTCAAAATAAAACATTTCAATAAATCGATAAATAATATTATATTAACAAAATGCAAATAACTATTAAAACAAAATTAATCAAATAAATAACCTATGAGTGGCAAGAGAAGGAATCAGTCGAAAAATATTGGCCAAACGTGTCTGTTTCCTTCAAGTTGTGTTGTATAACTACTATATAGCTTAAAAAGATAATGTTTCTGAGACGATAAATTTACTTATTAATTAAATCAAGAGCATTTGATTTAAATCAATAAAATATTTTACATTACTAAGTGTCACTATTTAATATGTACCGGGGATTTAAGTAATTTTTTTTCAATGCTAATTGTATCTTCGTCCTGTTTTAAACTGTACTTGTCATGTTTTGTGGCTTGTACTTAAACCATAGCATGCAGCCAAGTAGATAATATAAGTGGCTGGAGAAGGAAACTGTGAGAAAAAGAACGGTTATGAGATATAACATTTTTTTTACAATTATCCAAATCAATAGTGTTTTATCTACATGAATGAAGTATTTTTACACTACTAGGGGTCGCTTAAGAATACACACTGGGCATCGAAACCATTTTATTCAATTTGTATGTTTGTACTGTTTTAAACTAATTTTATGTTTTTGTGGCTTGTGAGCCCTTGTTTGGTTATTTTGTAGGACCTTTTGTTATATATAATTGGTCTTATGGTACCGCCAACCCAGTTATACTTGTGCAGTCCAAAAAGATACTAAAGGACCATAAAAAGCGCATATATTTTAAAGAAGAATTTGGGTGGAATATTAGATTTCGACTTACCCAGGTAGTCCTGCATTTGCACGTTCTTTGCCTGCTTCAACAAACCCTGTTCCACCATTTCCTGGCACAATGACTCCAGAGTCCTGGCAGGCATCAATGACATTAATAGTGGCTATAGAGAGTCCACAGATCTCTAAATTACATGATGGGTCATTCTTGTTATACGGTGCCATTCTAGTTCATGTGACATAAAATGGTATATTTTGTATAAGAATGGGCATGTACTTATTATTTTAAAAGAGTTTCTTGTATGCTTAACTGCCCTCTACTATGGGACCAACTGACATAAAGTATATGCAGGATATATTATTTTAAATACAAAACCCCCCTCTGGTTATAGTACCAGTACACTAAAGGGCTATGTTCCGAGTTAACATTTGGTACAAATATAAGTTAGAAAAATCAAATAAATTCATGGTCTTTCATCATTCTGTAATACCTTAATGACAATGTTCCTCACTTATTTAGTTATTATAGCATTTTACATGTTTAAAATCTCTAAAATATGTTGTGTCCCAGTATGAACTGAAGAAAAGTAAGTACCACTCTTTAATTAACCTTTTTTCAAATGTTTTATTACGGTTTACTGATGAGGAAAAGAATAACAAATCCACCCCATTAAGCTTATTTATATGTTGAACCAATATTTTCTTGTAATTTTGATAATATGGTCAAACACGTGTATAAATCTTTCACAGTAATCATTGTGTACTAGCTTATTTTTCATCATATCAGTAGTAATGGCAATCCTTTCACAGAGGGTGAATTTATTAAAGACCGTTCAAAAATGCCTGGCTGAGTAATTGACCCTCACACATTTTCATCTTACCAAATCTGACCAGCTTTCTGAAAAGTTCGGATACCCCTGGTCGAGCGGTTAACAAAAACATGGAATCAAAGGGCCACAAAATGTTTGGGAAGATGTCAACAACTTGATAGGGCTCCCATTTAGTTCTCTCAAAATTTGTGCAAAACAAAAATAGGCAACCGTGCTGGCACCAACTCCACCCCTAGTGAAAGCCGGCTTCACTTGGTTCTTCTCACCATGGATATGACATCATCACATCATTTTTTTTTGGAAGCTATGGTTCAGTTTTATTTTTTTTTTATCAGACAAAACCGAAAATTCAATTTTCGTCATTTCTGGTGTCCCATGAGCCTAATAAATGAATATTTGTAGTTGATCTCGCAGGATTTTTTTCGCCAACATAAGCTAACTCAAAATTTTCTTTCAAAAACCATCTCACAAAAATGATATAAACAGGGGTGTGTTGACTTTTTAGATCCATGGTGTATACAGTATCGCTATGTTTTGTCTCACCTATCCGCTGTCAAGTCTTTCTCCCCCTTTTTCTTCTTTTTATCGCCCTTGCCTGCTTTTTTCTACAAAACAGAAACATGGTAAGCATAGATGACACGTGGATTTCTGTCTTCACCACAGACCTTGGCGTAAATCTTCGCTGGCACTTTTTCCACCGCCAGCCTCCAGTCTGCCAATTCTTGTCTCATCTGCTCGTCTACCTGAGGGAGGTAAAACGAGAGGTAAAAATGAAACAGTTTATTTTTAAAGCGAGGAGTTTACCTTGACCCGAATTTCCGATTCAATGTCTCCCCTCTTCTCCTCCTTGATCAGTTCCACCTCATGCCGCTGGTCAAAATTTTGAGACTCGGTGCGCGTTTCCCAGTAATCTAAAAGGTTTGTAATTCTTTATCATTTTACGTAAAAAGTATTAGGCTTTAAAAGAAAGTAAAATGGGGTTTACCAACAAAGGTTTTGTTGCACATTTCCAAGTCTGCTAAAAAAGCTGATGGTAACATCACCAAGCCTTCCTCTTCTTCCTAAAGAACAGAAACGGGAGATTTAAGAAGGGTGAAAACATGGTCTACATCGGGGGTTTCCAACGTTGTGCCTGCGAGCACCAGGGTGCCCCCAAAGGCAGCTGAGGTGCCTGCGGATCTGTTCTAAAAATAGCTCACAATAGGGTTATTGTGATTTTCCAGGCAACTTAGATTTTCAGTGATTGACTGAGTCTATTTAACCCTATTTAAAATAATTAACTTGGAAATAACATGGTAACAACATAGTAGTAACGTGATAAGTTTTTCAATTAGAAATTCAAATTATTACATTTCTGTTTTTGGGCTTCATGGAAAAAAAAGCTGTTCAAGTATTGATAATTATTTTAAGCTATTAATTAAGAAAGTAGAATGACAATATATTGATGTATTAAACAAATATATTTGTTCATCTTTTTATTGATTTATTGTATTTAATTTAAGTATGGTCCTGTGGTGAGGGGCCCGCTCCCCCTGGGAGGTGTGAGAATTCTCCCACCGTGGTCCGCTGCGTGTCGTAAGAGGCGACTAAAGTGGAGGGGGCGAGGGGCCCAGGGATCCTCTCCTCTCTATGGCTACTCCCGAAAGCGGGAGACCGAAAGGTCTCGGAAACCCTAGTTATAGGGTCACAAAATGTGAGAGGATGTGGAGGTAAAGCGACTGAGTGCAAGGAAGAGGAGATTGGAAGGATGATGACTGAAAGGAAGGTTGATGTGTAGCCTTGAGTGAAACAAGGATGAAAGGAAAGGGTGAATCACACCTTGAAGGTTTGTATGGTAGAACGTCTGGAGTACGAGTGGGCATGATAGAGAAGGAGTGGCTGTGCTTGTGAGTGAGTGAGAAAGCAAAGGAAAAACTGGTGGAGTGGAAAGAGATATCTTCCAGATTGATGTGGGTGCTATTAAAGTGGGGTGTAGAAGTATGGATGTTTATAAGTGCATATGGACCTGGTTCAGAAAGAAGTGCGGAGGAGAGAGAGGAGTTCTGGAAGGATTGGTCCAAATGTGTGGCAAATACGAAAGAAGGGTGGAAAGTGGTAATAGTAGGTGACCTGAGTGCTAGAGTGGGCGATGGAACGGTTGAAAATGTGATTGGTAAATATAGAGTACCAGGAAGAAATGAGAGTGGGAACAAATTGATTGAGTTTTGTGTGGAGAATGAGTTGGTGACTGCAAATGCATTGTTTAAAAAGAGGGGCGTGAATAGGTATACGGTTAGGAAAGGGATGTCAAGTAGATTGTTGGATGTGCATGCTTACAGAGGTGAAATGAGTGGTATGTCTGATCATTTTTATATGGAAGGAAAACTGAGAATACATGGATCGTGGAGGCGTAGTTATAAGAAGAGTGTGAGGGAAGAGGTGAAAATGTCAGAGTTGAATAAGGCAGAAAAGGAAAGAGAGTTTAAAGAGAGGATAGGGGAAGAGTATGAACGGTTTAGTAGAAGAGAAGTGGAGAGTGTGGAAATGAAATGGAAGTGGTTTAAAGAGGCAATGTTGAGTAGTGCGAAAGAAGTGTGTGGAATGAGAAAAGTTGGTCGAGGTATTAGGAAAGGAAGTGAATAGTGGAATGATGAGGTCTCTCTGTGAAAGAGAAGAGACGTGCCTTTGAGGAGTGGACGCAAGAGTGGTGATGCGTATGAAAGGTATAAAGTGAAGAAAAGGGTGGTATAAGCGGTAGTGCAAGCAGCTAAAAGGAAAGCAAATGATGAATGGTGTCGAAAAATAGGAGTGAACTTTGAGAAAAGGAGAAAAGTGTTCTGGATAGAAGTGAAAAGTAAGAAAGAGCGAGTCTGGAAAGGAAGAGAAAGTGAAAGATAAGGATGGTAGATTGCTGGTTAGCGGTAGTGCAGTCAGGACAAGATGGGCAGAGTATTTTGAGGAGTTGCTAAATGTGGAGGATGGGAGAGAAGTGAGAGTCAAAGCGATCGGTGGTATGGAGAGAATGCCCGTGTTGGGTGATTTAAAAATGAAGCCTGTGGAAACATGGGAGGTGCAAGAGGGAGTGAAAGAAATCAAAGGGGGCAAGGCAACTGGGTTGGATGGTTGAACTGCTGAACGCTTAAAAAAAGGTGGCATGGCTATGATCGACTGGTTACTACGCTTGTTGAATGTATGCTTTTTAAGTGGTGTGGTTCCTGTTGATTGCTGTGGTGCATGTATGGTGCCATTGTATAAGGGTAAAGGTAATAAGTATGAATGTAGCAATTACAGAGGTATCACTTTGCTGTCTGTGCCGGCTAAGCTGTATGGAAGAGTTTTGATTAAAAGAATGAGTCGGAAGAACGGATGAGGTGGTGATTGAGGAGCAGAGTGGTTTCAGGAAAGGAAGAGGATATGTAGATAAGGTGTTTGCAGTACGACAGGTGTGTGAGAAATATTTAGAATAGAATAGAATAGAATATACCTTTATTGTCATTGTTACAAATGGGCTAACATATTGTGACAACGAAATTGGGCATGACACTCCAGTTTTACACATTAGCAAAAGGTAAGGGTGTTTATTTGGCTTTCATGGACTTGGAGTTGATAGAGAGGCATTGTTGCAGATGATGGTAATGTATGGAGAGGGTGAAAAGTTGTTGGAAGCATTGAAGAGTTTTTATGTAAACAGCACAGCATGTGTAAGAGTAGGGAGTGAGACAAGTGAGTGGTTCCCTGTGTTGACTGGTGTGAGGGGTGTGTGATGTCACCAAGGCTGTTTAATGTGTACATGGATGGTGTGGTGAGAGAGGTGAATGCAGGAGTATTTGGCAGAGGTGTAGAGATGATGGATAACAGTGTGGCAGGTAAGTCAGTTGTTGTTTGTAGATGACACAGCGCTTGTGGCTTATTCTGGCGAAAATTTGAGATGGTTGGTATTGGAGTTTGGAAGAGTGTGTGATAGGTGTAAGTCATGGGTGAATGTTGGCAAAAGTAAGGTGATGAAGTGTTCACGTGATGGAGTGGGCATGGCGTTAGAAATAAGGTTGTATGGACAGGTGCTGGAAGAAGTTGAAAGCTTTAGGCACTTGGTTTGTGATGTGGCTGCAGTTGGTGGAATGGAGTGCGAGGTTTTGCACATAGTGAATCAAGGAAGCATGGTTTTGGGTGCTCTGAGGAGAGTGATGAGCAACAAGAGTATGAGTATGGATGTTAAGACGGGACTGTATGAGAGTGTGATTGTGCCGACTGTGTTGTATGGTGCAGAGACTTGGAGCCTGAACGCAGATTTGAGAAGGAAATTAAATGTTTTTGAGATGAAGTGTTTGAGGAGTATGTTAGGAGTGACAAGATTTGATAGATTGAGAAATGAATTTATGAGGGACAGAACTTGAGTAGTAGTGGAATTGAGCAAGCGTGTGGATAAGAGAGTACTCAGTTGGTTTAGACACAGAGAGAGGATGGATGAGGAGCGAATGTTGAAGAGGATCTAGAGAGCAGAAGTAAATGCAAGGAGACCAAAAGGAAGGCTTTGGATGGTGTTTTGAGTGCACCTCAGAAAAGAGGTCTAAACATAGTGGAAGCTAGAGCTCTTGTTGGTGATAGGAATGAGTGGAGAGGTTTCGTAAAAATGATAGTGGGATGTTTAGAGGTGTTCTAAGGGATGGGCAGGGCACCTGTATGATGCAGGGGTAAACCAGTGAAAGCTGTTGGGCCCTGCTGTTGAACAGAAGAGTGTGTTGTGTCACCCTGACCCGAGTGACATGGCCGCTTTCATGTGTCCCGTTCCATCTGGAGGGATGAAAGCATGACCAACTCGGGTGCCGAGGTGCTTAACTTGTTTGGGTGTTTGGGCATTTGGGTTGGCCATGGTCCTAAAATTTTTGTGTGTGATTTTTGCTACCCTTTTTAAATTTTCTTTGTTTTTGTGTGTGTTTGTCCTGCTCTCGGTCACTCATCTCGAGGGATATAACCAGGGTAGACAGACAGACAGACAGACAGACAGACAGACAGACAGACAGACAGACAGACAGACAGACAGACAGACAGACAGACAGACAGACAGATAGATAGATAGATAGATAGATAGATAGATAGATAGATAGATAGATAGATAGATAGATAGATAGATGGGCTTGTTTTTAGCTTTTTATTTTATCTTTCTATCTGGCTACTAAGTTGGCTTTTAACTGTTTTAGCTTGCTGTGTAGCCCTTTTTATTTTGTTACTCGTTTACCTTTCTAGCTAACCATTTTGCTCTTTATTAACTTATATTCAATTGGGTGCCCTTTGCGCTAATTAGTGACAAAAAGTAGCTGGACGCTTGAAAAAGTTCTGAGACCCCTGGTCAACATCTTGGTGCAGAATCCAAGTAAATCTTTTTTTTTGTATTTCCTGTTTTACCTAGGTGAGAAACGAATTGGAATGGAAATCTCATAGGCACATTTTGAAGGGAAAAACATGAGTTATTAACCGTGGAAAACCAGGACTATTTTTTGGTGCGGAACCCATTTCAATTGTTCTTTCATATTTTCAGTTTTATCCATTAGAGAGACAATTTAAAATGGGAATTTAATAACCATTTTGAAACATTTTGATACAAGCACACAATTTTAGACTGTATAGAACCAGGTCTGGGCAGCACGGCGGAGCAGTGGTTAGCGCTTGTGCGGCACAGTTCATGTCATGGGAACCTCCTGCGTGGGTTCAAATCCAGCTCCAGACTTCCTGTGCGGAGTTTGTATGTTCTCTTCGTGCTTGCGTGGGTTTCCTCTGGGCACTCCGGTTTCCTCCCACATTCCAAAAACATTTCAGGTGAATTGGCCGGTCCAAATTGTCCCTAGGTGTGAATGCGCGAGTGAGTTGTCTGTCCCGTGTGCCCTGCGATTGGCTGGCAAGCTGGGATGGGCTCCAGCCCCCCCCCCGCGACCCTAATGAGGATAAGCGGTATGGCTAATGAGATGAGATGAGATGAGAACCAGGTCTTTGTTTTGATGCTAAATCCAAAAGAATTATATTTTGCCATTTTTAATTTTATCTAATTGCGACCTTTTGGAATATTCATTCTGGCACATTTGGATGTGAAAAAAATTAAAGGCTGTGTGAAACCAGGTTTATTTTTGGTGCTGAATGAAGGCAACTTACTGGTTCCTTCCCCTTTTTTGCATCTTTTGCATCTTTTTTGGGTGGTTCCTTTCCTTTTTTGTTATTTTTTTCATCTTCCAGTTCAGCCATTTCTTGTATCAACTAAAAAAGAACAAACAAAACACCTATCCAAATAGTGCTGTTAATTTTAAGGAGGGATTAAATCATAATTGTACCTGCTGGTAATCCTTTTCGGCAAAAAGGATGGCTGAGCCTCCTTCATCGAGTTCCGGGAAGTCTGGGAAGACCCCTGTTAGATTTCTGGAAAACAAAAAAAATTATTATCTATTTCAACACGTGTTTCAATATTTTATCAAAACAAGTCATTAAAATATTATTTGCTTTTTTCTAGTCAAGTCATGTTTATTTGTGTTGTCCTTAATCACAAAGAGTCTCAAAGGGCTCCACAGACCACAGATTGTTGCAAACCAGACAATTATTACACGATCCCCTAAACTAAAACCTACACGACGGCAAGGAAAAAACACCTCAACACGAGGAAAATGAAAAAAAACCTTGTGAAGGGGCCACACATGAGGTGCTATAAATTCTACATCATTTTATAAAAATATTTTAGCTTTTGTATTCTTATTTATTAGTCCTTAATTCTATTATTATACATTCAATATTATTCTATATGTTTTAATTATTATTTTTATTGTCAATTATTTTTATCATTATAAAGTAATTATATTCTATAAAATACATTATTATTCTTTGTTGTGACTATGACAAAATGAAAGAAATTGATTATTCTAATTATTTATTATTTATATTATTATACATAATATATTGTTTCATATGTTCATAACAAATTATTATTATTATTATTATAAATTATGTATTGTTCTATAAAAATATTGTAATTATTATTAATTATTATAATATTTTATTAAAAGTATAAAAAAGGTATTGTTTTTAATTAGTTATTAATTAGATTTTATTATTCTACATTCTTTATTATGAAATTATAAAATGCATTATTTTTATTTGAAAATTTAACAAATTTTATCTTATTTTATACAAATTCATAAAACATATTATTTTAGTTATTATTTTGCGGGGTCTTCCGATGACCAGACTCAAGAGTCTTCAGCTGGTACAAAATGCTGCAGCGAGGCTTTTAACTAGGACAAAAAAGTACGATCACATCACCCCAATTGTGGCTAACCTGCATTGGCTCCCTGTTAGCCTAAGATGCGATTTTAAGGTTCTCCTATCACTATACAAAATCATACATGGACTTTCCCCCTCATATCTTTCAGATCTGATTTCCCCCTATGTCCCGGCCTGAAGCCTTCGTTCCGAGAGCGCCGGTTTCCTGGTGATCCCAAGAGCCAAGAAGTGTTCCGCTGGTTCGAGAGCGTTCTCCATCCGGGCACCGGTGTTGTGGAATGCTCTTCCCCCTGAGATCCGATCTGCTGCCTCAGTGGACATGTTTAAGTCTAAGCTTAAAACTCACTTCTACTCTATAGCATACGAATAACCTAAACTTCTTATATGTAATAACTTGTGAAGCCCTTTGTGACTACTTGTGATTAAGGGCTATACAAATAAAAATGACTTGACTTGACTTGACTTGCGGGGCTGTTTTTGCAATCAGTTCCGTATTTTATGAACCTTTTCAAAGTATAAGTTTATTTCTTTTTTATTGTTAAATATTATTATATTAATGCATTATTATATATTATTTCAGTCAACAAATGTCTATATATCTTAAGAAATGTAAAACTGTAATATCTGTATTATTGTAACAATATAAATTCAACATAATTTATCAAACATGGTATTGTTTTATTTTTATCGTTATTATCATAAATGATCTGTTACTTTACAAAATATATACAAATATCATAGAATATACAGTAGATACTGAAACTATTTGGCCTCCTTGAACTTTGTGACCTTTTGCCACATTTCAGACTTCAAACAAAGATATAAAACTGTAATTTCTTGTGAAGCATTAACAATAGTTTGGACAGTATTATGAAGTGGAACGCACTTTATTGGAAATTTGACTTTTTTAAGAAATAAAAACCAAAGAGTGAGTGTGCAAAATTATTCAGCCCCATTGAGTTAATACTTTGTAGCGCCACCTTTTGCTGTGATTACAGCTGCAAGGCGCTTGGGGTATGTCTCTATCAGTTTTGCACATCGAGAAACTGATATTTTTGCCCATTCCTCCTTGCAAAACAGCTCGAGATCAGTGATTGGAAAGCGTTTGTGAACAGCAGTTTTCAGTTCTTTCAACAGATTCTCAATTGGATTGAGGTCTGGACTTTGACTTGATATGTTTTTTGGTAAACCAGTCCATTGTCCCTTTTGCTTTGTTTTGGATCATTGTCTTGTTGGAAGACAAATCTCTGTCCAAGTCTCAGGTCTTTTGCGGATTCCATCAGGTTTTCTTCCAGAATGGTCCTGTATTTGGCTCCATCCATCTTCCCATCAATTGTAATGAAATGAAATGAAATGAAATGATCTGCATTTATATAGTGCTTTTCAAGTCAATGACTTCCCAAAGCGCTTTACAATGTGCTCCTCAATAGCGGCCTTGCAGCCATGTAAGGCGCTAACCTGCTTATTGGGGATATTAGGGGTTCAGTGTCTTACCCAAGGACATGTAACACGGCCGAGCCGGGATTCGAACTGGGATCCCTTGATCCCAAGACGAGCGCTCTACCTCCTCAGCTACTGCCGCCCCATCTTCCGTGTCCCTACTGAAGAAAAGCAAACCCAAACCATGATGCTGCCACCACCATGTTTGACTGTGGGGATGGTGTGTTGAGGGTGATGAACTGTGCTGCTTTTACGCCAAACATAACGTCTTGCATTGTTGCCAAAAAGTTCGATTTTGGTCTCATCTGACCAGAGAACCTTCTTCCACATGTTTGGTGTCTCCCAGGTGGCTTGTGGCAAACTTTAAATGACACTTTTTATGATATCTTTAAGAAATGGCTTTCTTCTTGCCACTCCTCCATAAAGGCAAGATTTTGACAGTATGCGACTGATTGATGTCCCATGGACAGATTCTCCCACCTCAGCTGTAGACCTCTGCAGTTCATCCAGAGTGATCATGGCCCCCTTGGCTGCATCTCTGATCAGTTTTCTTCTTGTATGAGCTGAAAGTTTAGGGTGACGGCCCGATCTTGGTAGATTTGCAGTGGTCTGATACTCCTTCCATTTCAATATTATTGCTTGCACGTTGCTCTTTGGGATGTTTAAAGCTTGGGTAATCTTTTTGTATCCAAATCCAGCTTTGCACTTCTCCACAACAGTATATCGGACCTGCCTGGTGTGCTCCTCATTCTTCATGATGCTCTCTGCGCTTTAAACAGACCTCTGAGACTATCACAGTGCAGGTGCATTTATACAGAGACTTGATTACACACAGGTGGATTCCATTTATCATTGTTAGTCATTTCGATAAACATTGAATCATTCAGAGATCCTCACTGAACTCGTGATTGTGTCTCACTTATTATTGAAACTTTACAAGAAATTACAGTATTATGTTTTTATGTTTGAAGTCTGAAATGTGGCAAAAGGTCACAAAGTTCAAGGGGGCCAAATAGTTTCGCAAGCCACTGTTTGTTAAAATGTGTTCATTATGTCTTCCAGGTGCACCTCTGTACACTGATGGAATACCTGTAATAGCTGGCCTCTTGTTTGCCGCTATTGCCGACAGCTACAGGATGGTGCCACCGGATTGTCCCACCAGAAGGTAAGGTTGCTTCATATTTTTTATGTTTGCCAAGATAATTGGTGTGTCGCTGCTGCTCTTGCCAAAAGCTAAATCATAAATACTGAATGCATTGCATTTATTTCAATATTTTTATCAGGTTGCTCTCAATTTTTTTTTAGCTTAATTTTGTTTTTAACTTCCTCTTTCTATTTAGTTTAATATTTGCTTTTTTTGCCAACTGACAGACACATATTCACTAATACGTAACATTTCTTCATTAACGATGCTATCATTAGTCTTGATCTCCTCTTTAAAGATGGTTTTAAATGTAAATGGCATTTTGGGTTCCACAGATTTTTCCACCTAAGCCTCAATCCCTGGACTTTCCAGTCCTCTCAGAAGAACCAGTATGGCTCAGGCCAAGGATGTAATATATTACACGAAACACATGACACAATGCCGACATTATCCTGAATCTCATCTTTAATGATGGTTTTAAATGAAAACGGTACACAGGTGGATTGCATTTATCATTGTTAGTCATTTAGATCAACATCGAATCATTCAGAGATCCTCCCTGAACTTCTGGAGAGAGTTTGCTGCACTGAAAGTAGAGGACCTGAATGATTTTGCACGCCCACTTTTTAATGTTTTATTTGCTAAAAAAGTTTAAAGTATCCAAAAAAGTGTGTTCCACTTCATGATTGTGTCCCACTTCTTGTTGATGATTCACAAGAAATTACAGTTTTATATCTTGATATTTTAAGTCTGAAATGTGGCAAAAGGTCACAAAGTTCAAGGAGGGCAAATAGTTTTGCAAGCCACTGTAAGTAATGTAATAATAGAATATACATAAAGTGATATATAAAATGTTATTTTATAAAAATAAAAAAAACATTAGAGTCCGACTCACCGACATTCGAGAAACCACTGTCGGATTTGTTCCTTTATGTTGTTGGCGATATCTTGGCCCTCCACTTCCAGGAGCTGGTTTGCGATTTCCAATACCGATTTCTGATAGTCATCCTCGTGTTCTTTCTGTCTTTTTCGGACGGCCACTTCGTTGGCGCGGGCGGCGATGACGGACTCGCACGGGACCTGGTATTTAGGGTGTGGGGTCTGGCACACCATCGGTGACAGAATTTGAGCCATTTAAACTGAATTTAATCTGGAATTTCATTCTAGTGCACTGTTTGTGAGTTTATATCACAGTTTCACGATTGGATAGAGAAAGAAATTGATTATTTTGATTATTTATTATTTATATTATTATACATAATATATTATTTCATATAATGTTCATAACAAATTATTATTATTTTTATTATTATAAATTATGTAATACATGTTGTTCACATTCATATTTTAGTTAATTGATGAACAAGAATAGTGGAAGATAAATAGGTCAGTTATACCAGTGTGCAGCTGGAATTTTATCTTTCCCAAAATTTAGACCATTATTCACTATTTTTGCACTCTTCAGACGAGGAACTGTAATAGTCATTCATATCAGTAGGTGGCAGTAGATTTTTATATACTTTGTATATACTAATTATCTGCTCTTGAGTACATTACATTTAATAACTTAATTATTTTAACAAAGCGGTTTAAGATTGTACTGTAAAAAAATAATAACATAAAGCACATCATTCCTTTTTATATTAAGTAATATTTTCTTCTTTTTATATACTAATTATCTGTTTATGAGGTAGTACAGTGAAATATTTGACATAACTGCATTTTCAAACATTTTCGGCGTACGGTGTGCCACGAAACTTTTTTATAAATAAAAGTGTACCTTGGTTCAAAAAGGGTTGAAAAACACTGAGTTATACAATTAAAATGTCTATCCATGTTGTAAATTTGGACTGGTGTAAAATGACAGCTCTGTTGAATATTTAAAAAAATGTTGTGCGAGTCATTAATCTTGGTGTGGCACACTGATTTACAAGGAAATTTGAAAGTGGTACTCCGTACCGAAAAGGTTGCTGACCCCTGCTCTAAACGCAAATTTCTAAACCTCAAATAATCTATATGTAGGGTTTAGTAATCTTTTTGACCCAAAGAACCTTAGAAAGGAGCTATTTGGGGTTTTTTTGGGGAGGGAGGGAGAGAGCTATAACAAAATGTAACAAAACTGCCAAATCTGCCCTCCAGAAAAAATTGAATTTTCGCTGTGTGATTTTAGTTGATTTGTTAAAATTTATGAAATAAGAATAGGGCCGGAGCTCGTGACCCATATCAACATATATACCACTTGAAAATTGTCTCCCTCCTGCAGTTACTCAAGATTGTTGAGGCTCATTTTTACCTTAATTTTTTTTTTAGATAAAATATTGTCTCAAAAAAAAGTTTTTATTGTAAAAATGTCACAAAATACTACAAACGAGGATACTGGCGTATTTACCTTCGGTGTAGAAGGCGCTGTGTGCATAGCTCCGCCTAACCCTACCGCTTACCCAATCAAATTACTCTGTGTGTTTGTCTGTAGTTTTTGGTGTTTATGGTTTGTTGTATGGGTTTTCATCATAAAGGGTCTCAACAGTAAATATACCTAGATCAATTAGCTTCCACATTAAGTAGACACATTAAGAACCAATAATGTCACCAACTGTGTGTTGCCTATGCATGCACCTAACTCAGCGTAAAGCTATAGAAGAAAGTTGCATGTTCAGAATACTCATGAAAAGAGCCATATTTTGCTTGCGGGCCATAGGTTCCCGAACCCTGAGCTAGTGCATGTGCTTTTGCTTATTATTTAAAACATTGGTGTCTTATTTCAGTGAATGATTTATTTTTACACCACTTAGGGTTGCTATACAATACACACCGTTTATATGTGGTTTATACGTGGTTTAAATGTTTCATATCGTTCTTATTTGAACCCCTAAATCTGTTGTGGCGGCAGTAGCTCAGGAGGTAGAGCGCTCGTCTTGGGATCAAGGTATCCCAGTTGGAATCCCGGCTTGTCCGTGTTACATGTTGAAGTGTCCTTGGGTAAGACACTGAACCCCACAAACCCCCAATAAGCAGGTTAGCGTCTTACATGGCTGCAAGGCTGCTATTGGGAAATGTGAAGCACTATGGGAAGTCATTGACTTGAAAAGCGCTATATAAATGCAGATCATTTCATTTCATTTGTCGTATAGTTCTATAATTCGAATTTAAGACCCGCTCGCCCAATTTTTCTTTTATTAGAAAAATGTGAAAAAAGTGTTATTATCTGGATTAAATCAGAAGCACAATCGTCCTCACCATTCCCAGGAATAACATATCTTCAATGCGAGCAGCTTTTGCCTTCTTTCTTTCCATGTGGCCCCTCCAAACCTGAGAATCGACCAATTGATCAACAAAGAATCTGGAAAATCAAACAATTCCTGGAAAGAACCTTCTGGATTCGGATCGCGGCTCGGTCCATGTCCGCCGGTTTGGGTGCCTCTACGATGGAAATCTTGCTCAGTCGTTTGCTGGCTTCATTCAAAGTTGCCCTCAAACGACCTTGACGTGCCCTCTCCGCCACTTGGATGATTCGGATGGCCTCGTCTTGACTCATGGGCTTGACCGCACGCTAGTGGAAATGGAATTGTATGTATATATATATATATATATATATATATATATATATATATATATATATATACAGTGCATCCGTAAAGTATTCACAGCGCTTCACTTTTTCCACATTTTGTTATGTTACAGCCTCATTCCAAGTTGTATTCATTTAATCTCTTATCTCAAAATTCTACACAAAATACTCCATTATGACAATTTGAAAAAGTTTTTTTTTTACTTTTTGGAATTTATTAAAAATAGAAAACTAAGAAATCACATTTACATAAGTATTCACAGCCTTTGCTTAATACTTTGTTGATCCACCTTTGGCAGCAAATACAGCCTCAAGTCTTTTTGAATATGATCCCACAAGTTTAGTACACCTATTTTTAGGCAGTTTTGCCCATTCTTCTTTGCAATAAGTCTCAAGCTCAATCAGGTTGGATGGGAGACGTTTGTGCACAGCCATTTTCAGATCTTTCAGAGATGTTCGATCGGATTCAAGTCTGGACTCTGGCTGGGCCACTCCAGGACATTCACGGAGTGGTTCTGAAGCCAATTTTTTGAGATCTTGGCTGTGTGCTTTGGGTCGTTGTCCTGCTGAAAAATGAACCTGAGGTCAAGAGCGCTCTGGAGCAGGTTTTCATCCAGAATATCTCTATATATTGCTGCATTCATTTTCCTTCTATCCTGACTAGTCTGCCAGTTCCTGCTGCTAAAACATAACAAAATGTGCAAAAAGTGAAGCGCTGTGAATACTTTCCGGATGCACTGTATATATATGTACACATATATGTACATATATGCATAAAATGGAGAGCACAATGCAAGCAAGGGTTCAATGTCAATTCTACTGACCTTTTGTGTTCCAGTCCCCTCGTTGGTTTGAAGGATATTGGCGACCATCTCTCTCCGTTCCTGATTGTCCTTGCTGCGCTCACTCAAGAAATAGTGAGGGATGGGAATCTCAAGGTCAGCCTGGTGAGAGATCTTTACAATCAGATGAACCAGGTTATGTTGGGTCCAACTTTCAGGAACCGAAAACTCACCGGCGTGAGCTTCAGGTCGTGCAAGGCGTCGTCCATGTAGTGGTACTCGCACAGCTCCTTCTCCACCATCTCGTTTTTTAGCTCCAGGACTCGGCCCATCACGCTCTCCAGGGTGTGCAGTATAAGACGTCTCTTTTGGGGGTGGACTACCTGGTCGTAAACCTTCTCCAGTTGCCGGAAGATCTGCAGGTAGCGCACATAGAGCATGGCCAGCCTCTGAAAGAACACCACGCGGTCTTTTTCCGGCTCGGGGGGCTGGGCAGGAATTTCCTCCACCAGGAGACGACTCAACTCCACCTGGGCTTCTGCCCAAAGCTCATTGTGGGTTCTAGAGTGGAATATAGATCACTATTGAGATGATACGTTGGAGATATTAAGTCACCGGTCACCAACGTGGGGCTCGCGAGCTTCCAAAGAACACCTGAGTATCCCACAGGTTATAAAAACAGCTCACCAATGATTGGTCATTTTGACATTGGTGTGTTAGTGTCTTTAAATACATGAGCAATTCTTCTACAATTATTTTTAAAATTAGCCTATAACTTGAACATGTAAATCACTCAGTGGTTGAATGCGCCTATTCATCAATCCATCCATTATCTTCCGCGGGGGCAGCAGCCTTAAAAAGGAAGCCCAGACCTCTCTATCCCCAGCCACTTCTTCGAGCTCATCTTACCGGATACTGAGGTGTTCCCAGGCCAGCCTAGAGACAAAGGCTTTCCAGTGTGTCCTGGGTCATCCCCGGCAACCGCCGGTAGGACATGCCCGGAACACCTCCCCTTTGACTCAGCTCCCTCATCACCATGACAGACAGGGTCAGTATCGATCGAGTGTTAGTGTCTTTAAATACATGAGCAATTCTTCTACAATTATTTTTAAAATTAGCCTATAACTTGAACATGTAAATCACTCAGTGGTTGAATGCGCCTATTCATCAATCCATCCATTATCTTCCGCGGGGGCAGCAGCCTTAAAAAGGAAGCCCAGACCTCTCTATCCCCAGCCACTTCTTCGAGCTCATCTTACCGGATACTGAGGTGTTCCCAGGCCAGCCTAGAGACAAAGGCTTTCCAGTGTGTCCTGGGTCATCCCCGGCAACCGCCGGTAGGACATGCCCGGAACACCTCCCCTTTGACTCAGCTCCCTCATCACCATGACAGACAGGGTCAGTATCGATCGATAGATAGATAGATGGATAGATACTTTATTCATCCCCGTAGGCTAGGCAAAAAAAAGAGAAGTAAATGGTGTGTTTTGTCTCTTTGTGTTTTGCAATCTTCCAGGAGTAGAACTGATTTTCAGTTGTGTAGTTGTGTAGTGACTACACAATACAGTGACATGTAGTGGTAAAAAAATACAAACTGTCCCTTTAAATAACCTTTATTAATATGTCAACTTTATTTCACTTGTCAGATATTGCCGCGTTTGTCTGCTATTTGATAGATTGCACTGAAATTACTGATCTGAACAATCATTAATGTAAGAAAGGAAAATGGTACATGGTTTGCATTTATATAGTGCTTTTCAAGTCAATGAAGACCTCCCAAAGCGCTTTACAATGTGCTTCACACTTACCCATTCACTCACATACCAATAGGGAGTCAGCCATGCAAGGCGCCTACAGGGTGCCCAAACTTTTTCATTTGACTGTGTTATCTCGGCTCATTTATTAAAAACATTTTCCAGGATGTGAATCAACGACATTATTCAAAATATTATAATAAATGTAGAAGACTGTCGAGGGCATCTTAAACATGTTTTAAGCACAAAATCGGCATAATTCTCATCATCCGTCACTCTGATTAAGTATGATTACGGCTCATTTATCAATAATCTCATTTATAATCTCAATGGAAGTAAAGTGTCTGAGTGAAAGAAAGAGGAGATCGGAAAGATGATGACAAGAAGGAAGGTTGATGTGTTAATTCTGCTTCTGGCGCCGTCACGAATGGCAGCCATTCCAGCAGCTCCTGTGTCATTTTCGCTACTTTTGTGATTTATTGTTTTTGTTTTTTTGCTTACATCTTCAGTGGCTGCCTTGCAATACTTGTAGCACTTTGGATTCCTCATGCCATGAGGCTCTTTAACTCTACCCGGCAGAGTAAAAGCCCACATTAAAACACACCACCTACATTGCATATTACCGAATTTTATTGCAATATGTATTCTGTGTAGCACTATTTAGATATTCTACATAACACGCTACAGTGGGCATTTGTACGTCACACTGGGTATTTGTATATTGTATTATTTTTGCTTTATTATTGTACTGTTCTCAGCTCAGGGATGCTGCTGGAAATGTGAATTTCCCTCCGGGGATGAATAAAGTATCTATCTATCTATCTATCTATCTATCTATCTATCCATCCTCCACTTGAGGCAAAATCTAATCCCCAACCCGGAAGGAGCATGCCACGCTTTTCCGGTTGAGTACCGTGGTCTCGGACTTACAGTATAGGTGCTGATCGTCATCCTGGCCGCTTAACACTCAGCTGCGAATCGCTCCAGTGAGAGATGAAGATCAGAGCCTGAGGAAGCCAACAGCCCCACATCATCTGCAAATAGCAGAGATGCAATGCTGAGGCCCCCAAACCCGACACCTTCCCTGCCAAGGTTGCGCCTAGAAATTCTGTCCATAAAAGTTATGAACAGAATTAGTGACAAAGGGCAGCCCTGGCGGAGTCGAACTCCCACTGGAAATTAATCAAACTTAATGCCGGCAATGCGGACCAGACTCTGACCAGAACGGGCATACAGGGAACGCACAAGGAACAAGGTCGAATGCATTCTCCAAGTCCACAAAACACATGTACAACGGATAGGCAAACTCCCATGCACTCTCAAGAACCCTGCAGAGTGTGTAGAGCTGGAACACTGTTCCATGGCCGGAACGAAAACCACACTGATCCTTTTGAATCTGAGATTTGACTTCCTGGCGTACCCTCCTCTCCAGTACCCCTGAATAGACCCTACCAGGGAGGCTGAGAAGTGTTATTTCCCTGTAGTTTGAACAGACTCTCCGGCCCCCCTTCTTGAAAAAGGGAACCACCACCCCAGTCTGCCAATCCAAAGGCACTGTCAACGATGTCCATGCGATGTTGCAGAGACGTGTCAACCATGACACGCCCACAACATCCAGAGTCTTAATAAACTCCGGGCGGATTTTATCAACCCCTGGGGCCTTGCCACCGAGGAGCTTTTTGACCACATCACTGACTTAAACCGCAGCGATATGAGAGCCCACCTCCGACTCCCCTACTTCTGCTTCCTAAGAGGAAGACGTGTCGGTGGGATTGAAGAGGTCTTCGAAGTACTCTGCCCACCGATTCACAACGTCCTGGGTCTAGGTCAGCAGCGCCCCATCGCCACTATACACAGTGTTGATGGCACACTGCTTCCCCCGCTAAGACGCTGAATGGTGGACCAGAATTTTCTCGAAGCAAAAAGTCGCCTTACTCCTCCCATGTCCGAGTTTTTGCCCTGGCAATCGCAAAAGCTGCATTCTGCTTGGCCAGCCGATACTTGCCAGCTGCTTCCAGAGTCCCAACGGCCAGGAGGGCCAGATAAGACTACTTCTATAGCTTGACTGCATCCCTCACAGCCGGAGTTGCTGCCACGTCAGGCACCGACTACCTTGCGGCCATGGCTTCGATCAGCCGCCTTGACGATGGAGGCACGGAACATGGTCCACTCGGACTCAATGTCCCCCGCCACCCTCGGGACATGAGCAAAGTAGTGCCGGAGGTGTGAATTGAAACTCCTTCTGACAGAGGATTGTGCTAGCCATTCCCGACAAACCCTCACAATACGCCTGGGCCTGCAGGGTCAGACCGGCATCTTCCCCCACCATCGGAGCCAACTCACTACCAGGTGGTGATCAGTTGACAGCTCGGCCCCTCTCTTCAAATGAGTGTCCAAAACATGCGGCCGCAGGTCCGATGAAACGACTACTAAGTCAATCATCGAACTACGGCCTAGGATGTTCTGGTGCCAAGTGCACATATGGACACGCTTATGTCTGAACATGGTGTTTCTTATGGACAAACCATGACGGGCACAGAAGTTCAATAACGATAAACCACTTCGGTTTGGTTCGGGGTTTGTTTCTCTGTCATTGCCCAAGTGAGCGTTGAAGTCTCCTAGCTTTAAAGCACACGCTCCAAGGAACTAAGAAGGTTGGGTACTTTGAACTGCTATTTAGTGCATAAGCACAAACAAGAGTCAGGATTGTCCCCCCACTCGAAGTTGGAGGGAGGCTACCCTCTCATATATTGGGGTGAACCCCAACATACAGGCGCTGAGATGAGGCGCAACTAATATGCTCTGCGCCTCTCACCACGGGCAACTCCAGAGTGGAAGAGAGTCCAATCCGTCTCGAGAGGACTGGTACCAGAGCCCAAGCTGTGTGTGGAGGTGAGTCCGACTATATATAGTCGGCATTTCTCTAACTCACACATCAATCCGGGGTCTTTTCCTGCCAGAGAGGTAACATTCAATGTCCCAAAAGGCAGTTTCTGTAGCCGGGGATCGGCGTGCCAAGGACCCCTCCTTTGGCTGCTGCCCAGCTCTCTACGGACCCGACCCGAACAAAAAAAGAGTATGCTCTTTGCTGCACCCTGCACTCTGCAATAGTCGAACAAGGTTAATGGATCACACCCACAAGCACACATTTCACATTTGCCCTCTTTTCGAATTTTATAACTGTCCTAGAATATAGATCAACTGCATCTCCACTACACTGGGGGGCTGTGAAAATCTCACTTGATGGGGCGCGAGAGGTTTTCTTCTTTATGGGGAGGGCATGACAGAAAATAATTTAGAAGCAATGAACGAGAGCTACTGTAGATGAATAGTATTAGCACCTTGTAATGAGATAATGTGAATTACGAAGACCACAGTGTGTCATTTCAAGAGCTAATAATAAAGTAATACTATTTTGCATTTCAAACATCTGTATAACCTGCGGACCGGTTTTGAAAATAGCTCACCACTGATGGGTCATTGGAATTTGATTTGTAACTGGGAAGTATGAGTGAATGACAGAGCCTATTTTCACCCTACTTTAGTACAATGTGGTAATAACGTATTGATAATAAATTAACAAACTAGTAATAAACAGTTTGCATAAACTGGTGGTGTTTCTTGCTAATCAGTTTAAAAAAATGTCGCTTCTAAAAGGTTAGCTAACCCTGTACCCGTAAATTTGCAGGCACACGAGAATTGAACTGATGACTCTGCTGCCACATTTATTGTAGGTTTAAAATATGTTCTTGACATTTAGCCCAAAATAACAACTTGAAAAAAATGATTGAGGTTAATATTGACAGTCATATACTTATAGGGGCATAAAGCAACAAAGGGCCTACGAGTATTTTTTTTAAAATGGATGTTTTATGTACCCTTATTTATTATTTAAAGCAACACTGTTCTTATTTTTAATTGAAGTTTACCTTTGTGACATTTTCTTTCAGAACCCAAGCTTGGATGATTCTTAGTCAAGCCTCCAGTGGGTGGGGGCTGCAAAAAACACAATTAAAAACTGTGATCGGAGGGAGAAAAACAACATTTAATTGTTCCCGGGAGAGGAAATTCAATTTACACTCCTTTTAAGGTATATGAATAATGTATAGCAATATATTTGAGGATTTGACAATTACGTAGGCTTCATTTAGATGTAGGCTGTCAAAGGGTGTAGTTACGGTTGAAATCAAAAATGGAATACACAATGAAAAGTTTAAACCTTTGAAGTCAAAGATATTATCAAACAAAATATTTTTAATTTTAGATTTTTCCATCCATTATGCATTATCTGCACCGCTTATCCTCAGTAGGGTCGCGGGGGTGCTGGAGCCCATCCCAGCCATCTTCGGGCAGTGGGCAGGGGACACCCTGAACTGGTTGCCAGCCAGTCGCAGGGAACACAGGGACAGACTATTCGCACGCTCATTCACACCTAGGGACAAGTTTGACCGGCCAATTAACCTGACATGCATGTTTTTGGAATGTGGGAGGAAACCGGAGTGCCCGGAGGAAACCCACGCAAGCACGGGGAGAACATGCAAACTCCGCACAGGAAGGTTGGTAGCTGGATTTGAACACATGACCTCAGACCACATGCGCTAACCACTGCTCCACCGTGCTGCTTTTTTAGATATAATTCATCAAAAATATAAATAATGTACAAATATGTACATCATTATATAAAAATATTTTTGGTAAACTTATTATAAAAAATACACAAATGAATAAACAATCAATTAATTTAAAATCTAAAGTCAAAAACTACTTAAATTACTGCTGATTTTTGGAAATGAAACAAAAGGAAAAAAACAATGATATACATGCCAATAAGTAAAAAAAGAATTATAGTTTTGCCTTTTCTAATATATAAAAATTACATATTATAAAAAATCTCAAGAAACAATTAACTTTCAAACCTGAACACAAATCAATTACTACTTCAAAAAAAAAAAAAAAAATATATATCATTTGCTGCACCACTTATCCTGAGTAGGGTCGCGGGGGTGCTGGAGCCCATCCCAGCAATCATCGGGCAGTGGGCAGGGGACCAGAGCATTCGTTTCAGTTATTTATTTAGAGAAGCGATCAGGGGTTGCGGGGGACGAGATGGCTGTCAGCCGTCAACAGCGGAGCTGGAAAGAAGGCTTCGAATCGGGTGGCCAATCGGAGGGCGGAAGTCAAGCAGGTCGAGTTTACCGGAAGCAGGTCGGGTCGGAGGCAGGCAGAAACAGGTAAACAGACTTTTAGACGAAATGGGCAATCAGGAGAGTCAGACAGAGTTACAATCGTAATACTCTGACGAAGAAGTCTGGGCGCAGCCCGCTAAAGAACGAAGCGTCAGCCAATCAGAAGGCGCCCACATGATTGCTCCAGGTGACCAGAGTTAACAATCATGACATATATATATATATATATATCACAAATTATTGGAAAGATGATTTTTTTTCACAAATACAAAAATATTATATGCATATATACATATACATATTCCGTAATTGCACAAATTATTGAGCTACATTTTCTTCACATTACAGTGTTCCTTAATAAGTCAAACGACAGTAAAAAACTATAAAATAATCGTAGTTTTGCTCAATCAAAAAAGAAGACGTTCAATTTTGTTCTAAAAGTGATCACGAAAGACAACGAATTTGAAGCAAATAAATAATGAGTAACTCACCTTATACTGCATGCATCACAATTCATATTAAAGTAATTGATGTATTTAATCGTTCGCAAAAAAAAAAGTTTTGCAACCCCTTTCTTTAACGAATTAGACTAGCATGAGTTAATGTTTACGTTTTAACCCATGACGTATATTTAATGCTCTTTACATCCTCAATATTACTTCATTCAAATTACGTCACCACACGTCAATATCGTTTGTAATTACTACTAAAACTTGATATTGCGTATTAATTTTTATTACAATCATCCTTGAAACGTCAATGAATACATCAGAGTTTTTTTCTCCTCGATTGCACACGTACCTCGAAGGGATGTTGCCGTGGTGACAGAAAACAACAGCATCGGAAAGGCGTTGAGTAAATCGAGTAAATGTGAAACACTGTCATCTAGTGTACGGCGGTGCAATGAAAACAATGTATGCGGGTGTTTAATAATAAACAAAAATAAAAGATTACAATTGATATGTCAATAGAACAAGGCTCTGGTGAAACTAATACTCCAAATATACGAAATATAATATTTTATATATATGTATATATATATATGTATATATATATATATATATATATATATATATATATATATATATATATATATGCCCTAGTCATATCCCTCAAGAGGGGTGACCGACAGCAAGACAACACATACAAAAATTAAGAAAATAAAAGAAAATAAAAAATATAAACGAGGGAAAAACTAGCAAAAAAAAAAGAAAAAAAACACGCACAAAATTTTTTGGACCATGGCCAACCGAAACGCCCAAACACCCAAACAAGTTAAGCACCTCGGCAACCAAGTTGGTCATTCTTTCGTCCCTCCAGATGAAACAGGACACAAGAAAGCGACCATGTCACAGAGTCGGGTCAGGGTGACACAACACACTCTTCTTTTCAACAGCAGAGTACGACAGCTTTCACTGGTTTACCCCTGCCGCATCATACGGGTGCCCTGCCCATCCCTTAGAACGCGTCCAAACATCCCACAATCTTTTCACAACACCTCTCCACTAATTCCTATCACCAACAAGAGCACTAGCTTCCATTATATTTGGACCTCTTTCCTGCAGAGCACTCATAACACTATCAATCCACTTCAATCGCGGCCTTCTCTTGGTCTCCTTCCATTCCATTCTGCTCTGTAGATCCTCTTCAACGTTCGCTCCTCATCCATCCTCTCCATGTGTCCAAACCAACCGAGTACTCTCTTATTCACACGCTTGCTCAGTACCACTACTACTCCAGTTCTGTCCCTCACAATTTCATTTCTCAATCCATCCAATCTTGTCACTCCTAACATACTCCTCAAACACTTCATCTCAAAAACATTTAATTTCCTTCTCAAATTTGTGTTCAGGCTCCAAGTCTCTGCACCAGACAACACAGTCGGCACAATCAGACACTCATACAGTCCCCTTTTGACATCCATACTCATACTCTTGTTGCTCATCACTCTCCTCAGAGCACCCAAAACCATGCTTCCTTGAATCACTCTGTGCAATACCTCGCACTCCATTCCCTGCCCACTGCCCGAAGATAGCTGGGATGGGTTCCAGCCCCCCTGCGACCTAATGAGGATAAGCGGTGCAGATAATGGATGTGTATATATATATATATATATATATATATATATATATATATATATAACCGCGGTGTACCTGTCCCACCAAATATCCACATTCACGCTGGACTGGATGATGAGGTTTTTATTACAGTTTCTGCAGATGAAATGAGTCACAACAATAGCTTGTCTGCTGGCTTTGATCTCTTTGATCTCGTTGGCAGCTGGCTCTGTAGACTGCCCAAAGCATATCAAAGAGCTTTATTTTCAATTTACATTATATTACATTTTAGAATATCACAATACATGTTTACATCCATATTAACAAGATACTTTTAACAAGAGATTGTATAGTGTTTTTTTTATAGTTTACAATGAATTCAACATATTTTTCTTTCGTCTGAATTTTTTAACCAACATCATCCTTTTTATATATATGAGAAAATAGAAATAAGAACACTAATGAGTATAAAAACCAACAATTTACCTGCAGATGAAATGAGTCACAACATTAGCTTCTCTGCTGGCTTTGATCTCTTTGATCTAAGGGGAATTAACATTTTAGCACAACAGAAACAAAACAAAAATAAATCCAAACAGCTTGAAAACATCAATCACATTACTGTGCATGTTGACAGATTTGTCAGCTGTGGTTATAATTTTTAAAATTAACTTTTTTTGAGGAGCACCAAAAGATGTGTCTTATCGTTGCCAGCTCTCTCTGTAGACTGCCAACAAACCCCGCCTCCCGGTCACATGTCAGAAGCCAAAACCAAACCCTACGCCAGCAGGTGGCAGTGTTGGACTCATCATTGCAGGACACTCACCAAAAAAAATATACACATATTTCAGCAGGAATTTCAATAAAACAAGTTATTATTACACTTGTTACACACACACACACACACACACACACATATATATATATATATATATATATATATATATATATATATATATATATATATATATATATATATATATATATATATATATATATATATATATATATATATATATATATATATATATATATATATATATATATATATATATATATATATATATATATATATATATATATATATATATATATATATATATATATATATATATATATATATCCCACACCTTAAAGACATGCATTTCAGGTGAATTGGCCGGTCCAAAATGTCCCTAGGTGTGACTGAGCGAGTGAGTTGTCTGTCCCCGTGTGCCCTGCGATTGGCTGGCAACCAGTTCAGGGTGTCCCCTGCCCACTGCCCAGAGGTGGCTGGGATGGGCGCCAGCCCCCCCGCGACCCTAATAAGGATAAGGGGTACGGCTGATGAGATGAGATGAGATGAGATATATATATATACAGGGGTGGGTAGGGTTACTTTAACTGGATTACTTTCAATTACTTTTGGATTACTCCAATATCAAATATGCTGATAAAAGACAAAAGAAACTAAATATGAATAAAATTACTAAATTTTGTGCAGGTTTGGGGAGTAACGGAATACATGGAATGGCAAAAATGATGTTGGCAAGCTGTTTGGATTTATTTTTATTATATTTATATGTGTGTGTGTGTGTGTGTGTGTGTGTGTGTGTGTGTGTGTGTGTGTGTGTGTGTGTGTGTGTGTGTGTGTGCTCTTGAAAATATTGTGCACAAGTGTAGGATGATCAAAAATCCCAAGTTCCATGAAGCCCACACAGACTTCATTACGCATCCAACTTTTGATGACGAACAGAACTGAAACTTTTTATTTTTCAGTTTGTTGGATTCTGTTAATCATTAAAATTATGATAAAAATGTAGTGTTGTTATTGGACAATAACATTCAGTGATGCCTTTTTTTTAAAATTGCACACAAGTGTTGGAAATTGTCATTCGCGCAAAGCGAAGGAAGGAGGGGCTCGCAGTGCAAATGCCGTGGGATGAAAACGGCACCAAAGATGTCAATCCTCTCTTTGCCACCCACACCAAATCGATCTTATTACTCCTACACCCCCTCCCTCCTGCCCCCCTGACACCCCCCCCCCCCCCAAGAACCTGCATACAAATAACGGGGAAATATTGCTCCGGAGACGCTCTTGAAACGAAGAGGACTCGCTGACACCAAGCCCAGGACCTGGACCGGGACTTAAACCTTCTCGACAATAGTGAGTGAAGTGCTTCTTTTGTTCTATTTTATTGTTTTGATTGTAAATCTTCTGAAGTCAATTGTTCTGTAATTACATAGCAATCACACAGTTACCTCAATGCTTTCTGCTTTTTTCCAAGTCATGCAGGTGGGGAGAAAATGTCACATTCTCCTGACTTTCCTCCTTTTGCTCATCACCTCCAACCAAAGTATGGACAGCAAGGAGGTCGGTCAAAGGGAGAGAAGAACTCTCTTGGATTTAATCTTGCAGGTGATCATAGACAGCCAGGAATGGGAAAAAGACATTTCGAATCGTTGTGGCAGGGGTCTCCTTCCTTCCCTTCAAGACTTGAAGTTCCACGGAAATCCCCTGTACCTTCCCAGACTGGATAACAATAAACTCATAGGTAAGCTGATAAGATTTATTTTTAGCATGTGATCATCACAGCTAATGCGTGGGGAGACAGCTGTCAATAAAATCTTGAGCTTTCAAATATGGATAATAACACGGAATATTTTTTCATTCATTTATGTTAAAAACCTAACCTATCTTTCAGAATGACTTTTTATTGTCTCCATTCGTCAACATTTCTTTCTGGCACAGTGAGTAAAAATAGTGTGATAATGATATAACATCTCATCTCTCATTAGCCGTACCGCTTATCCTCATTAGGATCGCGGGGGTGGGGCTGGAGCCCATCCCAGCCATCTCCAGGCAGTGGGCAGGGGACACCCTGAACTGGTTGCCAGCCAATCGCAGGGCACACAGGGACAGACAACTCACTCGCTCATTCACACCTAGACCGGTCAATTCACCTGAAATGCATGTTTTTGGAACGTGGGAGGAAACCGGAGTGGTCGGAGGAAACCCACGCAAGCACGGGGAGAACATACAAACTCCGCACAGGAAGTCTGGAGCTGGATTTGAACCCACGACAGGTTCCCATGACATGAACTGTGCCGCACAAGCGCTTTCCACTGCGCCGCCGTGCTGCCCTGATATAACATCAAGTGCCTTTTTATAAGTTATCTGTACAAACATTGGTCTACAACTGTGGATAAGGATTTATGTACTATCTATGCTCTGCCAGATAGTACAGCCATGATAAGAAACCCCAAAATACAGCAATGCTGTAAGTTTGATTTTTGCAATCGGAAGATGGATTAAGAGCTTGCTCTGTCCTCTCCACGCACCGGGAACGGTGCATTCGCACTGATCGCTGCTTGGCTCTGTGGCTAGGACCTTGACTTAGCCTCTTGTTTGAGAGCAAGTGTCTCGGCCCCTTGGCTTTGAAGCGTATTATGATTTGACCGATAATGGATAATTGATGAAGAGTATAGAACAAAAAACCTTACAAAATCCCCAGCACTCACCACCGCGACCCAGGTTCGATTCTTGTTGCATACAATGTTTTGCGATTGTGTTCAGCAACATTTTTCATCTGATCAATAATTGCACTAATATATACCGTAAGTACACAATATGTGCAACAGTCATACACGACTAAATTCAGTAGCCCTTTCTGTAATTTCAACTTCATTGACCTTATAGACCTGGTGCGCCTTCTATATAAAAAATATATGAAAAAGTACTTATTTTGGGGGGCGCACCCTTTAATCCGGTGTGCCCTATAGTGCGGAAAATCTGTAATTTTATGTTTCTTTGTACCTGGATTTTCTCACCAATTGTGACCAAAACTACAAGATCTGAGAAAGTAATACTTGAAATAAGTCTCTGGTGCTTGGTGTCCATACTTTCCCTTTGAGGTACATCACTAACAGGGAACCTCAAGAACCTGTATAGTATGTCTCATTTCTCAATCAAAGTTGAAGCTCATCAACCAACTCTGTAGCTATCTGATAACAATCTAGTCATGCGTGTAGGAGGAGGGATACATTAAATACAGAAAACTAGAAACTGGAGGACCCTTCCCTTAAATTAGGGTAAGAAGATCAGTAACCCAAAGAGAAACCAGCTGAGGTGGCTCGGATATCAAGCCCACTCAGGCGGAAAAACAAGGCTAGATGGACAGAAAACAAAGCAAGATTTCACCTTTCACCGTCTCGCTGCTTTATAGATTTGCATCATGCCTTGTGTTTTAAGAGAGTAGGTATTGGTCTAAAACAGGGGTGTCAATAAGGCGGCCCGCGGGCGGGATCCGGCCAGCTATGGGATTGAATCCGGCCCGAGAGACAACGCTGAGGGAAGCGCATGAGAAAAACGAGCTGCAGGTTGAAATATTTCCACTTGATGTTGCGAAAGCCAGGTGCCTCTCACAAAGACGCTGTATTTGTATTTCTTTCTGTATCTCTCTCTGTCTCTCTCTGTCTCTCTCTCTCTCTCTCTCTCTCTCTCTCTCTCTCTCTCTCTCTCTCTCTCTCTCTCTCTCTCTCTCTCTTTCGTCCTCCCTTTGCCTCTCACACTATCTCTCTTTCTCACTCTCTCCGTCTCTCTTTTTCTCTGTCTTTGTTCCTCTTTGTCTCTTTCTCTCTGTGTGTCTTTTTATTGTCTTTTGCTCTCTCTTTTCTCTCTCTTTCTTGCTTTCCCCTTCTCTCTTTCTCTCCTCTTTTCTCTCCTTCTCTCAATTTATCTTTGGATTTATTTCTTTCTCCTTTTCCACCCTTTCACTATTTCTCTTTTTTATCTCTTTTGTTTCTCATGTTCCTTCTCACTCTCTTTTTTTCTCTCCCTCTCTCACTCTTTCTCACTTTCTCTCTTTCCTTGTCCCACACTCTCTCTTTTCCCCTCCCATTTTTCCGTTATTTCTTTCTCTTTTTTTTTTTCTTTCTCCTTTATCTACTAGCGCCCCCCCCACAAAATAATATGTTCTCATGTGCAATAGTAGGTAAAATTCCGTAACAATGGGCCGAAAATGTCATGGTTGCCATGGCGCCCAATTGGCCGCGCCCGTGTGTGTGTAACAGTTGCCATGGTGCCCAATTGGCCCCGCCCGTGGGGTGCCAGCTGCGGCTCGTTGAGGGATTGGATTTCTGTCTATAAAAAGCTCAGCGCTCTCTTGCTTTGGTTGTCAGTCCGTCAAACGAACCTCTGCCCCACAAGACGTGGGTTCTGACTCTGTCCTCTTTGGCTGTTGGTATTTCAAGTCCGGCATTGTTCCCGTTTATTTTTGTCCTGTTTAATTTCGGGTTCCAGTTTTGTTTCCGTCTGATTGTGTCCTGTTTGTTAATTTCTCCAGTTTTTGTTCCCATCTAGTTTCTCCTGTTTATTTTCGTTATCCTGATTCGTTATCTCTTCGGTCTCTGGCTTCCCTTCTTTCCTCGCCAGACCGGCTGCCTAACATGCATGACTCCCCATTTCCCGTAAAATACAGCTTGTGTGAGAACGTCACGCGATTAGGTCCTGATACTGTTCTGGTTTCTGACAGAAAAACTTCTTATTGCATACCCTAAAGTAAAACCATCGTAAGGCGAAGTCACTGTAACCCAGGTGTCCACTGCAATATAATTGCAAAAAAATGAATGTTTTCTACTTGACGAAAATGGCGGGGGGCAGCACGGTGGCGCAGTGGTTAGCACGTGTGCGGCACAGTTCTGAGGTCGTGAGATCGAACCTCCTGTGTGGGGTTTGCATGTTCTCCGTGTGCTAGAGTAGGTTTCCTCCGGGCACTCCGGTTTCCTCCCACATTCCAAAAACATGCATATCAAGTTATTTGGCCAGTCCAAATTGTCCCTAGGTTTGAATGAGCGAGCTAATTGTCTGTCCCTGTGTGCCCTGCGACTGGCTGGCAACCACTGCCCGAAGATTGCTGGGATGGGCTCCAGTACCCCCGCGACCCTACTGAGGTTAAGCGGCGCAGATAATGGATGGATGGATGGAAAATGTCCGGACTCCTTCGAAACGTAACCCCCCATGATAAATAATGGTTGCCTTTTCATCACGGCAATACAACTTAACTTAACCCAGCGTTCTGAATGAAGTCATTTTCAAGCTCATTTTCTTTTTAAAACGTAACCTCGCACTAAAGGATGATTCCCTCAACTTTCCATCTTGCCAACACAACTTTGCATAACCCAAGGTGTCTACTTGAAAATCATTTCAAAAAATAAAGTTCTCTATTTGATGGGTTTAATTTGGAACACAACCTCCGCAACAGGTTCCTTCTGCCTTCCATCTCGGGAACAAAACTTCTTGTAACTTACTAGTTGATGGGTTTTCTCTAAACCCTCGAGATGGTTCCCTCTACTTTCCATCTTAGCAAGACAACTTTACGTTTTTCAAACTTGCGTGAACTCCAGTAGCTTCTCATGCATCATTTGCTAATATGCTTAATTTTGTATCCTCAAAAAGAGAGATTCCATCCAGCCACTGGTCTGAGAGAGGTGCTTTGAGCCGTATGCGAGAGAGGACCTTGTCTCGGTCGGGAGCAGACTCGCTGGCGTGTCAAGGGGAATCTCAAAAAGTGCGTCAAATGAAATGATTTATTGTTTTTCCTCCCGTGATTCTCGTCTCTAGCTTTAGTAGATGAGGTCTAAGAAACTTCAAAATAGTAACTTCCTAATTGTCCAAGAACAGGTTCAACAAAAATCCATTGAGCTCTCATTTAAAAACAATCCAACTTATAAAAAGAAAATAATGTTTCAGGGATAAAAGGTAAGGTTTAAGCAATACTGGGAAATTTGATATTGATCTGATCCAAGTAAATACATGGTAGTATCGATCGTTAGTGATCCAAATCCGATACTTAAACTTGTGAATGTTATGAGCATTGAATAATTGAAAGTTGGAGTTCGAATTATTCCTTGTGGTTTTTAGCACTCATTGTCTGTTGCCAACAGAATAAAGAAACACCTAGTGGTTAAATAATACATAATGTCTCTTAAACTTTTATATTAAGGCAGGGGCCTCAAACTATACCCCCAAGGGCCCCTGCGTCATTGTTGCCATGGCGCTCAATTGGCTCGCTCAGTGAGTGAGTGAGTGAGTGAGTGAGTGAGTGAGTGAGGGTGTGAGTGAGTGAGTGAGTGTGTGTGTGTGTGTGTGTGTGTGTCACGGTTGCCATGGTGCCTAATTGGCCCTGCCCGTGTGGTGCAGCTGCGGCTGGTTTAGAGATTGACTTTCTCTGTATAAAAAAGCTCAGCGCTCTCTTGCTTCAGTGTCAGCCCCTCAACAAACTTCTTCCCTACAAGACGTGTGTTCTGTCCTTTTTTTCCTGTGATATCTGCAGTCTGGTATTGTTCCCGTTTATTTTTGTACTGTTTAATTTCGGGTTCCAGTTTTGTTTTCAGTCTATTCTTGTCCTGTTGGTTAGTTTCTCCAGTTTAGGTTCCCGTCTAGTTTCTACTGTTTATTTTCGTTATCGATCTCGTCGGTCTCTGGCGTCCTGTACCTGTTCTGGTTCTGACAGTACGGGCTGACCACAAAATGGACCCAGCGAACGCTCACACAAGCGCGGATCGGGGAGAGCTGTAAAGTGACGTCACCGTCTGCTCCACAAGACGTGGGTCCTGTCCTGTTTTTCCTGAGATATCTGCAGTCCGGTATTGTTCCCGTTTATTTTTTTACTGTTTAATTTTGGCTTCCAGTTTTGTTTTCCGTCTATTCTTGTCCTGTTAGTTAGTTTCTCCAGTTTTGGTTCCCGTCTAGTTTCTCCTGTTTATTTCCGTTGTCGGTCTCTGGCGTCCTGTCCTTCCACGCCAGACCGGCTTCCCAACGTGCATGACTCCCCATTTCCCATAAAATAAAGAGCGTGTGTGAGAACGTCACGCGATTGGGTCTTGTATCTGTTCTGGTTCTGACACCCTGTGCTGTGAGTTTGAAACCTCTGCTTTAAATTGACTGTATTTTTTTTTTAATCATATTTTGACAAAATAATGTTGCTGTATTAAATAATACACAATGTCCCATTACTATTTTACCTCCAATAATTTTTAGAAGTTGAATTAAAAAGGCCAGTTTCAAATTAGAAATACTACTGGGAACAGTGCTACATAAACTGCTAATGTCCCTGGATCTTTCAGCATCAGTTTGATATCAAATGTGAGCAATTTCCTTAGAAAAAGACTACTTAATATTCAGATTTTTACATCAGCATTGATTTAGTTTAGCAGTTAGCTTCTCTTTTCCATTATGTCTCCCACTCATTACCTTTTTTTTCGTCTTAGTGATTCAAAAATTATCTGAAGATTATTTCACTAGGAGCCATGAAGGTGAGGTACTGACATAACCAAGCGCAATGGGTTTATCGGGGTGTTAACACAATGAAACTAGTTGCTAGCTAGATGCTTGAAGCATAGCTAAGACCTCGACATGTGGATACTTTGGCACTCCACACTAGTAGTAGGATCGAGCCTAAAAAAATCCAACCCTACCTGAGTTAGGCCCGCAGGTATTTTAAGCCCAACTCGATCCGAGCTGAATTCAGGTGCGCCTAAGATCTTAGCTCTATTTCATACTCAATTACTTTTTTGTGGTGGGTAGACAATTTTGCTTGGGATTTTTAAGTAGCTTGCATGCACTTGAATTGTCTTTAGTTTAATAGGTTTTTGATGTGATAAAAGTATTAAAACAAAAAGCTGTGATACATTTTTCTGTGGCGGGTGGATCATTTCGACTTGGTTAATTTTTAAGTAGCTCACATGCACTCCAACAGTCAGTACTTAATAGTTTTTTTTTGGTGTGATTAAAGTATTGAAATGATGGCATGTCTGCGGAGATGGACCTAAATGCAGGGAAGCCGGAATGGAAGCAGGAGAGCTCTACAAAGGATTGTATCTATATAAACAAAAAAAACAGAAAGCAACACAAACAAACCAGGTCTTTAAACAACTTGCAAAGTATCCAAACCTGTAACAGAAAAACAAATCTGACATCCCATACAACCCAAAAAAACAAAACAAAAATGACTTTCTTTTAACTACCAACTGCCATTTTTTTCAAAGAATGATTCCAGTTGTCAATCCAACCACAGGAAGTGGAGACAGGAGACCTCTCCGCATCTGCCGCATCCCTCGACCACAGAATCCCATGTTACACAACCCTGGTGGGGTAAACCGGCTCTGGATTAGGGGGGAGAAATTTAGCTGGGGATCAGGAGAAGATGGGCAGTGACTGGCCATCACTGCCGGCCCGCCAACTTGAGGGCGTTGTGGTTCAAGGTCGAAACACCCAGTGACGGTTGGAGACCACCTGATGACACCTTCTCCTGGTTGAAAGCCAGTCACTTTTTTGGGTGACTATTAAGAGTAGCACTATTTTGTGTATGTTATAATTTGGAGCTACAGGAAAGACATGACCAGTTTCCAGAAAAAACAATCAATCTTTGGAATCAAGCCCATGCCCCACCCACTAAATCTGATTGACAGCAGTAAAAACACATCATAAATGAACAGACATTATAATGAATAGTACAAGGTTCTTGAATTTTGAAAATATTGATATTTATTTTTGATAACATTCGTAACCCCATTGTATGTACACATTTCATAATAATAAGTCAGTTGCCACTGCTGGATATACAGTGCATCCGGAAAGTATTCACAGCGCTTCACATTTTCCACATTTTGTTATGTTACAGCCTCATTCCAAATTGTATTAGTTTAATCTCTTATCTCAAAATTCTACACAGAATACTCCATTATGACAATGTGAAAACGTTTTTTTTTTTTAACTTTTTTTTAATTTATTAAAAATAGAAAACTAAGAAATCACATTTACATAAATATTCACAGCCTTTGCCATGAAGCTCAAAATTGAGCTCAGGTGCATCTTTTTTCCACTGATCATCCTTGAAATCTTTCTACAGCTTAATTGGAGTCCACCTGCAGTAAATTCAGTTGATTGGACATGATTTGGAAAGGCACACAACTGTCTATATAAGGTGTCACAGTTGAGTGTGCATGTCAGAGCACAAACACCAAGCATGAAGTCAAAAGAACTGTCTGTAGACCTGCGAGACAGGATTGTCTTGAGGCACAAATCTGGGGAAGGATACAGAAAAATTTCTGCTGCTTTGAAGGTCCCAATGAGCACAGTGGCCTCCATTATTCGTAAATGGAAGACAAACTGAGCGATCGGGTTAGAAGGGCCTTAGTCAGGGAGGTGACCAAGAACCCGATGGTCACTCTGTCAGAGCTCCAGCGTTCCTCTGTGGAGAGAGGAGAGCCTTCCAGAAGGACAACCATCTCTGCAGCAATCCACCAACCAGGCCTGTATGGTAGAGTGGCCAGACGAAAGCCACTCCTTAGTAAAAGGAACATGGAAGCCCATCTGGAATTTTCCAAAAAGCACCTGAATGACTCTCAGACCATGAGAAACAAAATTCTCTGGTCTGTTGAGACAAAGATTGAACTCTTTGGTGTGAATGCCAGGCGTCATGTTTGGAGGAAACCAGGCACCGCTCATCACCAGGCCAATACCATCCCTACAGCAAATCATGGTGGTGGCAGCATCATGCTGTGGGGATGTTTTTTAGCAGCAGGAACTGGCAGACTAGTCAGGATAGAAAGAAAAATGAATGCAGCAATATCTAGAGATATCCTGGATGAAAACCTGCTCCAGAGCGCTCTTGACCTCAGGCTGGGGCGAAGGTTCATTTTTCAGCAGGACAACGACCCAAAGCACACAGCCAAGATCTCAAAAGATTAGCTTCAGAACCACTCCGTGAATGTCCTGGAGTGGCCCAGCCAGAGTCCAGACTTGAATCCGATCGAACATCTCTGGAGAGATCTGAAAATGGCTGTGCACAAACGTCTCCCATCCAAACTGATTGAGCTTGAGACTTATTGCAAAGAAGAATGGGCAAAACTGCCTAAAGATAGGTGTGCCAAACTTGTGGGATCATATTAAAAAAGACTTGAGGCTGTATTTGCTGCCAAAGGTGGATCAACAAAGTATTAAGCAAAGGCTGTGAATACTTATGTAAATGTGATTTCTTAGTTTTCTATTTTTAATAAATTCCCAAAAAGTAAAAAAAAAACCTTTTTCAAATTGTCATAATGGAGTATTTTGTGTAAAATTTTGAGATAAGAGATTAAATGAATACAACTTGGAATGAGGCTGTAACATAACAAAATGTGGAAAAAGTGAAGCGCTCTGAATACTTTCCGGATGCACTGTATATATATATATATATATATATATATATATGTCCTCATTAGATCTTCCCACTCATGTACTTTTATGGAGTCTGAGCCTTCCCCAGTAAATGATGGTGGTTCTTTGAGCTTTCTCTGTGTAACCACCTGAACCTGTGATTCATCTGACACATGACCAGGCTTACTCAACGTTTTTGCTACATCTTGTGTGGCAGCAGCGCTAGGAGCTACTATATTGTGTGACTGTATACGTGAGAAAATGCTATCAGCCAATTTATGTCCTATCTCCTGAATAATATTTGTCATCTGATCAGCTACACCCTCAGAAACGTCACTTGTGCTCTGATTAAACATGTTTCAAAGATGTAAATAAGTCAAAATCCTGTCAGCGTTGTGTAGTAGGGAAAACACCGGAACCACACAACCATGCACCACTCAAGAACATAGTCACCTCTGAGCCTATGGAGTTGGTCTGTATAGACTTTTGGACTGCTGAGCAAGAGAACAAGTCTGTAAATCCTGGTCGTAACTGATCATTTCTCCAAGATGGCGCACGCCTTCCCTTGCAGGAATCAAACCGCCAAACAAGTTGCTCGCCGTCTGTGGCAGGATTTCTTCCTTGTCTATGGTTTCCCTCGGCGTATCCACTCTGATCAGGGAGCCAATTTTGAGAGCAAACTGATCAAAGAGCTTCTAGAGATGGCAGGGGTGCAGAAATCCCATACGACTCCGTACCACCCCATGGGAAATGGTATCGCAGAACGATTTAACCGAACATTGGGAGATATGATCAGAACCCTTCCCCCTCAGCCCAAAGCAAAGTGGCCACAAATGCTGCAGCAGCTCACATTCTGCTATAACTGCACAGAGCATGAGACAACAGGGTTTGCACCGTTTTACCTAGTGTTTGGTAGGATCCCTCGTCTCCCTGTCGATGTCATGTTTCAACATGCTAATACCAATGATGCTGTTGTCAGCTACTCTGACTTTGTAAGCCATCTGAAGAAAGATCTACATGAAGCTGCTCAGATTGTACAGAGGAATACTCTCAGAGAACGGACTCGCCATGCCAAGCTGTACAACCGTAGGGCCAAAGGATCACCCCTCGTCGTGGGAGACCGGGTGTTGATCGCCAACAGAGGTGTCCCGGGGAAACGCAAAGTTGCAGATAAGTGGGAGTCGACCCCGTATGAAGTCATATCAGTCTAGCCTGATCTCAATGTCTATAGAGTCAAGGATTGCCTGATGGGCAAAGAGAAGGTAGTTCACAGGAATTTGCTGCTCTCTGTTAGCTTCTTGCCCTGTGAGGATGATCTGGCCAGCGAATCTGAACACTCAGGGTGTGACGCTGCTATGCATGGAAGTGATGTATGCCCTGATTTACCTGACGCGGTTGAAGACAGTGATGTCCGTACAGTAAACTGGGTGATACAGGCAGGTGAAGAGCAAGTTCATCCAGAGGTGGAGGATAACTCACTAGACAGCAGATCTGATGCCCAGTCTGACTCTCTCACAGTTGATACATCCAGTCGAGGAAGTCAGCACATCCCCGAACAAGATGTTGACCATACTTCAAGTGACAATACGGAAAGCCCATCACAGTGCTCTGAAAACATGATCCCTTTGGGTATGGGCCCACCACACACTGTCCTCCCAGACGAGACCCCATTGAACACTGACCATCCGGACACAGACTCCCCTGATACTGACTGTTTAGACTTGACTGTCCCAGACCTTCAAGCTCAGGTTATTTGTGCTCAACCTAATCGTTATGGTCTTAGGGTCCGCCAGTCTATCAGGCCTCCTAGTCGTCTTATTTGTCAGATGAATGACCAGTTGGTAGGTGACAATTCTCTGTCCGCAATATCTGCTAGTTCCTAGTTTAAGTTCAGTAGAGATGCACTTTCAGTTTGAGTAACAAAGCTTGAGTAAGAAACAAGAATTGTGCCTATGTGAGCACTTACAACTACAGGAACAATGTTTGATATTTCAGAAATGTAACAGGCATCTTTGAGTCTGTGCTTAGTTAGGAGTTTGATCGCCTCCTCCACTCCAGCAGCTCCCGTGTTATTTTTGCTACTTTTGTGATTTATTTATTTATTTTTGCTTACTTTATCAGTGCCTTGCAACACTTGGATTACTTTCTATCCTATGGATATGGGTTTCAACTCGCAAAAATACGTATATTCAAGAAACCTACTCCTCGACCTCAAGAATTCTCGAGCCGGCACGGTCCCCCTTTTACCTAACGAGGTGAGGCGACCCTACCGGGGTTGCAGAGCCGGTGCTAAGGTAAAGGCTAAGCGGCTAGCGGCGAAGTGGCGATATAAGCCCACGGTACCGTCCATAATCATGGGGAATGTCAACTCCCTACCGAATAAGATCGACGAACTGGCTGTGCTTGTGAAAGACATCAAAGCATACAGGGAGTGCAGCTTGCTTTGCTTTACGGAAACGTGGCTTACGTCTAGCATCACGGACGCTAACATCGCGCTAAACGGCTTCTGCGCTGTTCGGGCTGACAGAGAGACAAAAGTCAGTGGGAAGCGCAAAGGAGGGGGACTGGCTATCTACGTGAACACGAGGTGGTGTAACCCCGGGCATGTAAAAACAAAGCTTTCTATCTGCTGCCGTGATGTCGAACTTTTGGCTGTAAGTCTTCGTCCCTATTACATGCCCAGAGAGTTCAGACACGCCATTGCTGTCATTGTTTACATCCCACCGCGCGCTGATGCGGAAGTAGCGTGTGACGTCATCCACTCCGCGGTGGCAAAACTTCAAACACAACACCCGGAGGCTGCAATGTTAATCTCTGGGGACTTCAACCACGTGACTCTTGATAAGACACTGCCATCTTTCGTCCAGTATGTGAACTGCAAGAGCAGGGGAAATAGGACTATTGACCTTCTGTATGCGAATATAAAAAATGCATACAGCGCTAAACCACTGCCTGCCCTTGGAAAAGGAGACCACAACCTCATTCTGCTTAAACCACAGTACAAAACAAAAGTGAGGAGGCTACCAACAACCACACGCTCTTTTAGAAAATGGTCCACCGAGGCAGAGCAGGCTCTGAGAGACTGCTTTGGATGTACGGACTGGGATGTCCTGCTAGGGTCCAGCAGTGGGGACATTGATGAGATGGCAAACTGCACTACTGACTACATTAAGTTCTGCATGGACAATGTTGTTCCTATAAAGACTGTACGCTGCTATGCCAACAACAAGCCCTGGATCACGAGCGACATCAAGTGCCTTCCGAACCAGAAGAAGAGGGCCTTTAAAAATGGTGATCAGCAGGAGCTAAAACGAGTACAGAAGGAGCTCAAAGTCCAGCTCCGGAAAGGGAAGGAGCAGTACAGGAGGAAGTTGGAGAAAAAGCTGCAGAACAATAACATGAAGGAGGTGTGGGAAGGGATGAAAACAATTACTGGCTGCAGCACCAAGCAGGGTGTGGCTGTGGATATAGATGTGGGGCGAGTCAACCAGTTGAACAACTTTTTCAACAGGTTTGACCACTCCGCCACATCCTCACCCCTGAGTAATGCAGCTGTACTTCCCCCTCCCCCTCTGGACACTAGCATGGAAAACATCCCCCCACTAAAAATAACTTCAGCCCAGGTGTGTGGAGAGCTGAGAAGGCTACGAACCAGCAAGGCAGCTGGTCCGGATGGAGTATCCCCCCGACTGCTGAAAGCCTGTGCGTCTGAGCTAGGAGACCCACTACAGCGCATCTTCAACCTGAGCCTTGAACAGGGGAGGGTCCCTCAGCTGTGGAAAACATCCTGCATCATCCCAGTCCCAAAGAAATCAAGACCTGAGGAACTCAACGACTTCAGGCCGGTCGCCCTGACATCACATGTGATGAAGACCATGGAGCGGCTGCTGCTGCACAACCTGAGGCTACAGGTCCGTCACGCCATCGACCCACTGCAATTTGCTTACCAGGAGAAGGTGGGAGTGGAGGATGCTATAGTATACATGTTACACCGATCCCTCTCTCACCTGGATAGGGCGAAGGGGGCTGTGAGGATTACATTTTTGGACTTCTCCAGTGCCTTCAATACCATACAGCCTCTGCTACTGAGTAGGAAACTGACAGAGATGGGAGTTAGCTCACACCTTGTAGAATGGATTACTGACTACCTGACAGGCAGACCCCAGTATGTGAAACAGGGGGGCTGTACATCGGACACTGTGGTTAGCAGCACAGGATATCCGCAGGGGACCGTTCTCTCTCTGTTCCTATTCACTCTATATACATCGGACTTTAAGTACAACTCTGAGTCCTGCCATGTGCAAAAGTTTGCCGACGACACTGCGATCGTGGGATGTATCAGAAACGGGCAGGAGGAGGAGTACAGGACATTGATTCAGGACTTTGTCCGATGGAGCGACGCAAACCACCTGCACCTAAACACCACCAAGACCAGAGAGATGGTGGTGGACTTCAGGAGAACCAGAACTCACCCGGTTCCTGTAACCATCAAGGGAGAATGTGTAGAATTTGTCCAGACCTACAAATACCTGGGTGTGCAGCTGGACAACAAACTGGACTGGACTGCCAACAGAGAAGCTCTATGTAGGAAAGGGCAAAGCAGAAGGCTGGCCTCCTTCAACATCTGCAAAAAGCTCCTGAAAATTTTCTATGAGACAGTAGTGGCAAGCGCCCTCTTCTATGCGGCAGCGTGTTGGGGAGGCAGCGTCAAGAAGAAGGATGCCTCTCGTCTCAATGAACTGGCTAGGAAAGCGAGCTCTGTTGTAGGCAAAGAGCTGGACAGCCTAACAACAGTAGCTGAGAGACGAGCACTGAAAAAGCTGAGGTCAATCATGGACAATCCATCGCATCCACTAACCAGCATTATTTCCAGACAGAAGAGCAGTTTCAGCGACAGACTGCTGTCACTGTCTTGTACTACGGACAGACTGAAGAGATCTTTTCTTCCTCATGCCATGAGGCTCTTTAACTCCACCCGGCAGAGTTAAGGCCCACATTAAACCACACCACCTACATTGGATATTACCGAATCTTACTGCAATATGTATTCTGTGTAGCACTATTTAGTTACTCTATATAACACGCTACGGTGGGCATTTGCACGTCACACTGGGTATTTGTATATTGTATTCTTTTGGCTTATTATTGTACTGTTCTCAGCTCAGGGATGCTGCTGGAAATGTGAATTTCCCTTCGGGGATGAATAAAGTATCTATCTATCTATCTATCTATCTATCTATCTATCTATCTATCTATCTATCTATCTATCTATCTATCTATCTATCTATCTATCTATCTATCTATCTATCTATATATATATATATATATATATATATATATATATATATATATACATGTAAATATATATATATATATATATATATATATATATATATATATATATATATATATATCCATCCATTATCTGCACCGCTTATCCTCAGTAGGGTCGCGGGGGTGCTGGAGCCCATCGGGCAGTGGGCGGGACAGACATATATATATGTATATGTGGCAGCAGGGCGGCGCAGTGGTTAGCGCTTGTGCGGCACAGTTCATGTCATGGGAAGCTGTCGTCAAATCCAGCTCCAGACTTCCTGTGCGGAGTTTTTATGTTCTCCCCGTGCTTGCCTGGGTTTCCTCCGGGCACTCCGGTTTCCTCCCACGTTCCAAAAACATGCATTTCAGGTGAATTGGTCGGTCCAAATTGTCCATAGGTGTGAATGAGCGAATGAGTTGTCTGTCCCTGTGTGCCCTACGATTGGCTGGCAATCAGTTCAGGGTATCCACTGCCCGGAGATGGCTGCGATGGGCTCCAGCCCCCCCGCGACCCTGATGAGGATAAGCGGTACGGCTAATGAGATGAGATATATATATATATATATATATATATATATATATGTATTTTGACCACTAGGATCGTAGGGGGGCACCATTTCCTGTGGTGTTTCTTGGGCAAGTACAGACCAACATATATTTTTACCCATTATCAAACCTTTTGCCCGTTAGGCGAATGTGCTAACCACTGCACCACGGAGGCATATAAATGTCAAAATGTAATATTAACGATCATATACCTGTAGTAACGCAGTTATGAGGGATTTCCTATTATTTGTGGTCTATGATTTGCCCGTGAGATTTACAACTTATTCCGCACCTGCTGGGAAAATCAATACAACAAAAGTAGGAGGAAATTGTATTTACTTTAAGTTTTTAGATATGATATAAGAAGTGGGATTAAAAATGTTTTCTTTGCCCCATTTCCTTTCAGGCATTTGATCATGCATTGAAATGATATTTACGTGTGTACACAAAGAATGTAACGACCTGAAAGGAATAAAAAAGTGAAATAAATACCACTTAATTTTTAAATGAATAGCTAGTAGCAAAATATATTTCATTTTAAAAGGTTGTTTTTCTATTATTGCATTTTTGGTACTCCTGGGCTGCAATACTTTCACCACATCACAGATGATTCAAATAATTAACTAAAATCGTGGAACTGAGCAAGCGTGTGGATAAGAGAGCACTCGGTTGGTTTGGACACATGGAGAGGATGGATGAGGAGTAAATGTTGAAGAGGATCTACAGAGCTGAAGTAAATGGAAGGAGACCAAGAGGATGGCCGCGATTGACGTGGATGGATAGTGTTATCAGTGCACTGCAGGAAAGAGGTCTAAATATAATGAAAGCTAGAGCTCTTGTTGGTTGTTGTTGTTGTTGTTGTTGTTGTTGTTGTCGAGTCACTCAAGGCGCCTGGTAATCCTTAGTAGCGCTAGACTCGCTTGTGGGAGGCTCTGTAGTTCTCCGAAGGAGAGGGGGCTGCGACTGTCCTGTGCCACCAGGCCTGACGGGGTGTGACCCAAGCAAACCAAGCAGACGAAGCCTCTGAAGTCCTTAGTACGTTTGGACAGGCCGGTGTAGATTTATGGAAGCCCCGTGGGCAGGTAGTACAGGTGATTGGGGTGCGGTCGCAGCGAATGGTTCGAAAGCACCACTGGCATTTGGACTGGGGGCCAGGGTTGCCCTCGAAGTCGCCCGCCCTAAGAAGAACAGAGAGAGGAGAGTAGAAGAGAGAGAGAAAGGGAGGGACAGATAGAAAGAGAGAAAGACAGACAGAGTAAAAAGCAAAAAGGGAGAAAAGAGAGTGAGAGAGGTGGGGAGAGAGTAGGAAAGGGAGGGATAGAGAAAATGAGAGACAGGAGTGAAAAGGGGGAAGAGAGAAAAGGAGAGACAAAGAAGGAGAGAGGACCAAGAAAGAGAGAGAGAGAGAGCGAGTCTGAGTGGATTGAGTCAGATTCGTAAGGCTCCCCCGGGAGAGAGCACTAAGGACACCACGGGAAGGTTCCTAGTCTTTGTCCTGCAGCTCTTGTTGGTGATAGGAAGGAGTGTAGAGGTGTTGTGAAAGGATAGTGGGATTGTGGACACGTTCTAAAGGATGGGCAGGGCACCAGTATGATGCTGCAGGGGTAAACCAGTAAAAGCTGTCGTACTCTGCTGTTGAAAAGAAGAGAGTGTTGTGTCACCCTGACCCGACTCTGTGACATGGTCGCTTTCTTGTGTCCTGTTTCATCTGGAGGGACGAAAGCATGACCAACTTGGGTGCCGAGGTGCCTAATTTGTTTGGGTGTTTGGGCATTTGGGTTGACCATGGTCCAAAAACGTTTGTGTGTTTTTTTTTCCCTTTATTTTCTTTGTTTTTGTATGTTTGTCTTGCCGTTGGTGACCAAGGTAGATAGATAGATAGATAGATAGATAGATAGATAGATAGATAAATAGATAGATAGATAGATAGATAGATAGATAGATAGATAGATAGATAGATAGATAGATAGATAGATAGATAGATAGATAGATAGAGAAAATTATGTAAACAGTTAGCCAAAAAGATTAGCCTAAATCATCACAATAAATCTACACCAAGTTCACTGACATGTAAAAAAGGTCTTTGACAGTTTTTCAGTATCTTTAATCCAAGCTCTCGTACAAACTGTTCCAGAGACTAACGTTACTTGAACAGGCTTACTCTGATGAGCATTAAATTCTCCTCCATACAGTAATCTCCTTAGCTTGTTAGCTCGCACTGAATAAAACAGCAAGCTCAGGTTAGCGTTGACACTGACCGGTGTCAAATATTAACAAAATAAGTCATACAAGCACGGCCACTGTTGGCATTTAAACTATTTACAAAACATCACAACTCAACACCGAGCTCAATTTAATTGGATCAAATCTTCGGATCATAAAAATCATTATCCCGCCATTTTCGTTTCTGTACTAATCCCCCAAATTTCAAAACTGCTCGGTCAGTCGCCGTAACCTTGTTGATGAATGAATGTGAGCTACTTGGCTCAAATCCAGAAATGCTCAGAGTCAGAGAGAAGTCAGAGCCATCTAATGAAATGTTATGGATTAAATTCTAAAAAAGCCCTTTGTACAACATTAGTATGTGTCTCGGGTGTTTAAAAGCTGTTATTATATTGTCTTGAAGAACGTTTTTTTAACTCGTAGAGCAGGGGTCGGGAATCTTTTTGACCCAAAGAGCCATAATAGCAAAAATATTTTGAGGGTTTTTTTTTTAGAGAGAGACACACCATATATTTATTTTTAGACAAGACAGCCAAACCCACTCTTTAGACAAAAGTTAATTCTTCAGCACATTTTATTTACCTGTCTGATGTTTGAAGATTTGATCAAATCTATCTAATAATAATGATGCCAGAACCCGTGTCCCATATTATTATTCCACTTGAAGCTCACCCCCTCCCGCAGTTACTTAAAGAGTGTACAGGCTCATTTTTGTCCAATATAATGGTTTCAAAACAAGGTGCGATAGAAACCATTCTCTATTTTTGTGGTGCTTTTGTTGGTCCTTAGTGTTTTGTTGACATAATGGATTTTACATTAACACAAAATTTAAAAAAAATTGGAATACCTAATCCTGGTTTGTCAAGCTGTTTTACGTACGTGTACACCTAAGAATGCAACATTATTGAGCAGAGACAGGCACAAAAGGGGCAGGACCACTGCTTGGCCAATCACAATGCAGAACCCCAAAAAATGGTACAGTTGGTCCTATCTTGCTAATTTGTATTCCATACCTGTCAACCTTCACGGCTCCATGCCGTACAAACTGTCGTATTTTCCTGTACAAAATACAAAATAACACCATATTTTTTTTCCCGAATGATGCATGATGGGAAATCCCCAGGCGGCAGACGGATGCGCACAGTAGAATCAAACCGCTCGCTTCGTTTGCTACAAAAAAAAAACGATACTGAGATAGAGGCTTCCGCGGCGAACTCCTTTGACTTGATTGATTTGCCGTTTCGTGATAGTCGGTGTATACCGGATGGTACCCATCATTGACAAATTTGCGTTTTTCCGTACAGATTTCCTTGTACGTCGTACTCGTCTTAAAATGCATAAAAAACGTACTTTGCACGGCAAAACCGTACAGGTTGACAGGTTTGTTATATTCTTTCTTGTGCTCATTTTTAGTTGCACTACACTAGGGGACTCCAACCTTTTTCAAGCTGAGAGCTACTTTTTGTTACTAATTAGTGCAAAGGGCACCTAATTTGATATGCATTTCTAAAATAACTTATTATGTTAATACCATGTTGATACTATGTTAAGACAGAGTGTATTATTAAGCGCCTCCTGGTGGGAAAAATATAATTCAATAATTAAAGAAAAAAATACAGATTTAAAAATGTGGCAAAATACATGAACTATGAAATAAATGTTCATGCTTTAAAATACTCATAGGTGAGAAATTTGCATTTTTTAAGATACCTTTAGCCTCATTTATATGGAGATGACATCCTTGTCGGTCATCTATCTGCTGCAGGTACCCCAAAACATACAAAATAATATTTGTCTCCTTTTTTTTTTCCTGTTTTTGCCCAGCTTTTTCTTCTTTTTTCCCCTTTTTCATCTTTTCCCTTTCCCTTTTCCCATGTTTTATTTCCTTATTCAGTTTTTTTATCACTTATTTTTTAAAAGTCTGGGCATATAAAGGGGAATGTTGTGGTTTGGTCACTTTAAGTCTCTGTAGTTTGTCTTAGCACTAATCTTCAGGTGCCTGGTAGAGTAAAGCAACATTTAGAAGTCAAATAATACACACTGTCCTTTTGATGTAAGTGCAGCCCATGCATTTTACATTTATATATCTTATTTTGTGTAGCATTAAAAAAAAGATATTTGAGAACAGTGGACTCTTTTAAATAGAGGTTTTCTTGAGGAAAACATAATTCGGCCCTAGCTCCGGTGGCCCTCAAGTCAAGCGAGTGCGCGACCCCTAAAATAAATATATTGTGATTTATTCTATGGAGTGTAACTCACTTTCTATTGTTTTACAGTTGACTTTTGTTGTGTACCAAATACTTGAAGTACAGTAGCATATGTCTACTTGACTTCTTGTTTCAGGTTGTGACAGTTAGATTTAATTTATCAAACTTACTTTATAGTGTTTTCTGATGATTGTTATTTTATTATATTGTTTACTGTTTATTTTTATTGCTCTTCAAGTGTAGGATAAATCTCTTGCTGTGATTGTCAGAACCCGAACAGACGGTGGAATCAAACGCGTAACGTTTTCACACCAGGCTTTATTTTACGGAAACGGGGCAGTCATGCGCGGAAACATAAATGCCAGCGATTCCGTGATTGCTGTGCAGAAGAAGTGAGACAGAGAAGTCAGGCGTGGGAAAACAGGATGCCAGGAGCAGACGAGATCAAAACCGGACAGGACAGACGGGATCGATACCAGAAACAAGAGGAGATACCGGACAGGATGGGACAGATACCTGATACAGGATGCACAAGCAAGATACCGTACAGGACGGGACAGACGATATCGATACCGGATACTGAATACATGAGCAGGATCCCGAACGGACGGGATCGATACCAGATACAGCATGCACGAGCAAGATACCGGACAGGACGGGACAGACGGGATCGATACTGGATACAGGGTGCACAGGCAAGATACCCGACAGGACGGGACAGACGGGATCGATACCGGATACTCGATACACGAGCAGGCTACCAAACAGGACGGGACTGACGGGATTGCTACCGGATACAGGATGCATGAGCAAGATACTGGATACACGAGCAGGATACCGGACAGGACGGGAGAGACGGGATCGATACCGGATACTGGATACACGAGCAAGATCCCGGACAGGACAGGACAGATGGGATCGATACCGGATACTGGATACAAGAGCAGGATACCGGACAGAGTCAAAATGCATGCCTTGCAAGTGCAGGTTCATTGACGAACTGACCAGGAATGAATGAGAGCAATGAGTTTAAATAGGATGGGAGCCAATCAGGCAACGAGGAGCAGCTGGCTCCAAACGAGTGGGCGCAGGTCAGGGCAATGGGCTATCGTGACTGTGATGTGAAAAAATATTTCACGGTTCTTTAACACAACTACCTGTTTCTTCTTCTCTATTCAACTGACTCGGATACTGCTCAGAAAAAAATGTCATTCTTTGACGTACAACAACTTACTTTTGAAGTAACGGAAATAGTTACACTCCCTAGTAACTAGTTACTTTTACTGTATAGTAATTACTAACTCAGTTACTTTTTGGAAGAAGTAGTGAGTAACTATAACTTATTGCTTTTTCAAGATGTAATGTGCCCAACACTGCTAGCTCGAATGGATATTTGAATTCTATAGTCGTTTTGTATAGCAGCCAACCTAGAATGGCTCTCCAGCTGTCAATGGCAGTCTAAGTAGAATGGATCTTTGACTTCTTTAGCCGTGTATGGTAGCTTTGTAAGAATAGATCTTTGACGTCTATAGCCTTGAACAGCAACCAAGCTAAAAGGTATCTCTGACGTCTCTAGCCTCTATAACAGCCTAGCAAGAATTTTATAGCCGGATGCATTTTTGACGCTTTAAGCCGTTTTTTTTGCAGTTAATTGATTGATCACAATTTTCGGAGAGTTGAATTTAAAAAACGTTTTTGGAGGTTGTTTTGTGTATTATGACCCAATTTCTCACAACAAATTAATTACACACCCACAACCACTGTTACCATTGCTCTGACGGTTCAAATGCCATGGCGAAAAACAGACTGAGGGATAGCTTTGTTCTGAAACACAGTTCTATGTGCAATATCTCAGTTCTAAGTGAAATACTCCAGTTTCAAGTGCATTATCCCGATTGTGTTTAGTTTTAATTTTAGATGTGCATCATTTATATTAGGGCAGCACGGCGGCGCAGTGGTTAGCGCTTGTGCGGCACAGTTCATGTCATGGGAACCTGTCGTGGGTTCAAATCCAGCTCCAGACTTTCTGTGCGGAGTTTGTATGTTCTCCCCGTGCTTGCGTGGGTTTCCTCCGGGCACTCCGGTTTCCTCCCACATTCCAAAGACATGCATTTCAGGTGAATTGGCCGGTCCAAATTGTCCCTAGGTGTGAATGAGCGAATGAGTTGTCTGTCCCTGTGTGCCCTGCGATTGGCTGGCAACCAGTTCAGGGTGTCCCCTGCCCACTGCCCGATGATTGCTGGGATGGGCTCCAGCCCCCCCCGCGACCCTACTGAGGATAAGCGGTACGGCTAATGAGATGAGATGAGATCATTTATATTAGAGGTTGTCATTTTCAATTTATTATTTTAGGTTCAAAGCCTTGCGGGTGAAGAGTTTGGACATTTTAATGCAGGGGTTCGTATCCAAGAGCACCTACAGTACGTAACAATGCATCGCATTAAACGTCCTCTTTTGCGCAAGCAGGATACGATGGCAATCAAACAAGATACGCTTAAAAGTCACAGGAGACAAATAAAAGTTGATTTTTGGGGGAAATGTTAATGCTCTCACAAAAACATCGAATTTCACCCCAACAACAAGACTCGAACCTGTGACATTTTATTCCTGTGAGCGGTTGGCCAACATTAAGGCCACCGAGCTGGTCTCTGTCGGTGACATGAGCGACAGGGTGCACTGCCCGATAGGGCGCGCCCCTACAATATGAAGAAAATCTGAGACTTTTATGTGTGCTTTACGGCGTATAAATACAGTACTCTAACCTTATACACTGGAGCCTCCAAATACCCTGCTGCTACATCTTAAATGACACTAGCCAATCCAAAGAGAAGCGAGGAGGGACGAGAGTGGTGCTAGGTATCAAATGAACTGAATTATTTAAAGGCAGTGGGCGCTGTGTTGCTTACTTTTTGTTTTGTTTTACTTTTTTTCATTTTGACCCTGTTCTTTACTATGAAAGATAGTTTTAAGAATTCTAAAATTTTTGGGTGTGCTTGGGGCGCCCAAAACAGGCTGGTTACGCCCGCGAGTCCGACCCTTATTTCGTTGTAACAACACATAATATCAAGGGTGATTCTGATTCTTATTTATTTTCCGTAAAGCTGTAAAAAGACAAAAATGTACTTCAGATTTTTTTATACAAATATTTGACCTATCTATAACTCCAAACAAACTAATGATTGCTTCCGTCCCTTTACAGACATTACTCCTCGAGACCTTAACATGAAACATAAGTTCATCAAGCACTTTACAGGTAAGAAACTTGACAAAGTCTGATACTTTTATTATGGCCGTGGTTCTTTTGAGGCTTATGAGGCAGCAATGTGGAGAAACTGGGCACGAGGTCCGTTTGGGCGCGAGGGTCAGCTGATTACTCGTCTCAAGACATCATTAGCGGCGTGAAAATCCCTATAAGTTTCTATGACATTCGGATCGCCACTGATCGCCCTGTTTCTATTTTGAATTTCAGCGGCCTAGGAAAAAGAAAAAACATTTAATTGGCAAACGTGTAATTTTGGCACTAAGATGGACTAACTCGAGCCGGAAGCTTGATGTTTTTTTTTCTTTTTTTCAAGTAGGACCAGTCAAGTTCTCGTCGGAATGCAGAACGCACTTTAACAGATTGTATCACAACACCAGAGATTGCTCGAGACCAGCGTGTACGTATACCTATTTGTTTTATTTGGTCGGGATCTCAGGAAGTCTTGTCTGCTTTAAGTGAAAACTGTTGTTTTCTTTAAAATTGCAATAATACCACAGAAAATGGTTTTCCAGAATTTTAAATGTAACCCTCCAAGATTTTTCTGGGATCTTTATTGTTACAAACTGTAATATTTATTGATATAAATGAAATTCCAAAAGTTTAGCTACGTTTTCCATATTTGCACAAAAAGACAACAAACAATAACAAAATAAAATGAGCTGTGTTTTTTTAACATAAGTATGACAACATGTGGATCCCTTAAACGCATGGGTCTATATGCATAAATTAATAGATAAGTTAATAATAAATGAAGACAGAATTATACAGCAATTTTTTTTTTTTGTGCAAAACCGTATTTTTTTCATTTAACAGCGACCATCAACTAATTTCTCAATCAATTAACTAGTTAATCAATTAAACAATGAAACAATTATTTACCTACAGATTAATAAATACATAAGTACTTTATAGTCCATGAATGCAAAGCATGACAAAAACTGTTTTTTGACCAATTTTGATTGATTTATTTTTTACTTCTGAAATTTTTCCGAACAGCAGTTAATCGACAAATGCTAGCTCTTCGCTAACAATATTTTTCCTCGGGACCGCTAACACCCAGAACAAATTGTCGATTTATGTGGATTTCTGTTGCCTCCTGGATGCATTATGTTGATAAAGCTAGTTGTTTTCTAACCACCTTTATCTATTTTGTTTTTCAGATTATAAAAGATGTGCAAGATTGCTAACACGATTAGCAATGAGTCCACTCTGCACGCAATCGTATAAATAATTTGTACGTTTTTGATACCATTATTTATATTTATGTTTTTTTCGATATCATTGTTTCATAATTATTAATGCTACTTAGCAACAGTTTAAATTGAAACAACAAATTCCAATTTGTTTTATCCTTTTGAAGCCATATCTTCTGTTATATTTCTGATGACACATCAAATAATGAGATGCTCACCACCATTTTTCTAGATAGATTATATAATTTAGATTATCTATCCATCTATCTGTCTACCCTGGTCATATCCCTTGAGAGGGGTGACCGACAGCAAGACAAACACATACAAAAATAAAGAAAATTAAAAAAGGGAAAAAGTAGCAAAAAACACACAAAAAAATTTTGGACCATGGCCAACCCAAATGCCCAAACACTCAAACAAGTTAAGCGCCTCGGCACCCAAGTTGGTCATGCTTTCGTCTCTCCAGATCAAAAGGGACACAAAAAAGCGACCATGTCGCCCGGGTCAGGCTCACACAACACACTCATCTGTTCAACAGCAGGGCCCGACATCTTTCACTTGTTTACCCCTGCCGCATCATACCGGTGCCCTGCCCATCCCTTAGAACGCGTCTAAACATCCCACTTTTCTTTTACAACACCTCTCCACTCATTCCTATCACTAACAAGACCTCTAACTTCCATTATATTTAGACCTTTTTACTCCAGTGCACTCATAACACTATCCATCTGCGTCAATCGCGGCCTTCCTCTTGGTCTCCTTCCACTTACTTCTGCTCTGTAGATCCTCTTCAACATTCGCTCCTCATCCATCCTCTCCATGTGTCCAACCGAGTAATCTCTTATCCACACGCTTGATCAGTTCCACTGCTACTCCAGTTCTGTCACTCACAATTTCATTTCTCAATCTATCTAATCTTGTCACTCATAATATACTCCTCAAACACTTAATCTCAAAAACATTTAATTTTCTCCTCATATCTGCGTTCAGTCTTTGCACCATACAACACAGTCGGCACAATCAGACTCTCATACAGTCCCCTTTTAACATCCATACTCTTGTTCATCACTTCATCACCTTACTTTTGCCAACATTCACACATAACTTACGCCTCTCACACACTCTTCCAAACTCCAATACCAACCATCTCCAGTTTTCCCCAGAATCAGCCACAAGCGCTGTGTCATCTGTAAACAACAGCTAATTTACCTGCCACACGGTTCCACTTTTATCCATCATCTCTACACCTCTGACAAAAACTCTTGCATTTACCTCTCTCACCACACCATCCATGTACACATTTAACAGCCATGGTGACATCATACACCCCTGTCTCACACCAGACAACACAGGGAACCACTCACTTGTCTCACTTCCTTCTCTCACACATGCTCTGCTGTTCACGTAAAAACTCTTCAATGCTTCTAACAACTTTCCATCCACTTCATACATTACCATCACCTGCCACAATGCCTCTCTATCAACTCTGTCATACGCCTTTTCCAAGTCCATGAGAGCCAAATAAACATCCTTACCTTTTTCAAAATACACACTTGTCGTACTGCGAACACCTGATCCACACATCCTCTTCCTTTCCTGAAACCACTCTGCTCCTCCATCAACACCTCATCCGTTCTTCCTCTCACCCTCTTAATCAAGACTCTTCCATACAGCTTACAAGTGCAGGTTCGTTGACGGACTGACCAGGAATGAATGAGAGCACTGAGTTTAAATAGGATGGGAGCCAATCAGGCAACGAGCAGCAGCTCGGACAACAAACCTCTCGAATTGCATACATTCACCTTTACCCTTATACAATGGCACCACACATGCACTACACCAATCAATAAGAACCACACCACTTAAAAAGCATACATTCAACAAGCGTAGTAACCAGGAGATCATAGCCGTGCCATCTTTCTTCAAGCATTCAGCAGCACAACCATCCAACCCAGGCGCCTTCCCCCTTTCATTTCTTTCACTGCCTCTTGCACCTCCCATGTTTCCAAAGGCTTCACATTTAAATCACCCAACACGGGCATTCTCCCCATACTACCTATCGACTCTCACTCTCGCCAATTCTCCACATTTAGCAACTCCTCAAAATACTCTGCCCATCTCGTGTCAACCAGCAATCTACCGTCCTTATCTTTCACTTTCTCTTCCTTTCCAGACTCGCTCTTTCTTACTCTTTTCACTTCTTTCCAGAATACTTTTCTTCTTTCCTCAAAGTTCACTCCTATCTTTCGACACCATTTATGAAATGAAATGATCTGCATTTATATAGCGCTTTTCAAGTCAATGACTTCCCAAAGCGCTTTACATTGTGCTTCACATTTCCCAATAGCGGCCGTGATGTGTGCAGCCATGTAAGGCGCTAACCTGCTTATTGGGGGTAATTGAGGGTTCAATGTCTTACCCAAGGACACTTTGACATGTAACACGGACAAGCCGGGATTCGAACTGGGATCCCTTAATCCTAAAACGATCGCTCTACCTCCTGAGCTACTGCCGCCCCATCATTTGCTTTCCTTTTCGCTGCTTCCACAACCGCTTTTACCACGACTGCTTTTACCACGACTGCTTTTACCACCCTTTTCTTCACTTTATACCTTTCATACGTATCACTACTCTTATCTTGCGGCCACTCCTCAAAGGCACGTCTCTTCTCTGTCACAGCCTCTGAGACCTCATCATTCCACCATTGACTTCCTTTCCTAATACCTCGACCAACTTTTGTCATTGCACTTCTTTCGCACTCCTCAACACTGCCTCTTTAAACCAATTCCACACTTTCCATTTCTCTTCTACTAATCCGTTCATACTCTTGCCCTACCCTCTCTTTAAACCCTCTTTCCTTTTCTGCCTTATTCAACTCTGACATTTTCACCTGTTCCCTCACACTCTTCTCCACGATCAATCTATTCTCAGTTTTCCTTCCACATAAAAATGATCAGACATGCCACTCATTTCACATCTGTAAACATAAACATGCACATCCAACAATCTACTTTACATCCCTTTCCAAACCACCACATAATCCATCAGTGCTCTGTCCACCATCTCACCACAATCGACTCTGACAAAGGTATACTTAATCACGTCCCTCTTTTGAAACAATGTATTTGCAATCACCAACTTATTTTCCACACATAACTCAATCGATTTCTTCCGACTCTCATTTCTTCCTGGTACTCCATATCTACCAATCACATTTTCAACCGCTCCATCACCCACTCTAGCATTCAAGTCACCTAATATAACCACTTTCCACCCTTCTTTTGCACTTGCCACACATTCGGACAAATCCTTCCAGAACTCCTCTCTCTCTTCAGCACTTTTTTCTGAACCAGGTCCATATGCACTTATAAACATCCATACTTCTACACCCCACTTTAACCTCACCGACATCAATCTGGAAGATATCTCTTTCCACTCCACCAGTTTTTCCTTTGCTTTCTCACTCACAAGCACAGCCACTCCTTCTTTAGCATGTCCACCCGTAACGCCAGACTTTCTACCATACATACCTACAAGCTGTAATTCACCCTTTCCTTTCATCTTTGTTTCACTCAAGGCTAGATAGATAGATAGATAGATAGATAGATAGATAGATAGATAGATAGATAGATAGATAGATAGATAGATAGATAGATAGATAGATAGATAGATAGATAGATAGATAGATAGATAGATAGATAGATAGATAGATAGATAGATAGATAGATAGATAGATAGATAGATAGATAGATAGATAGATAGATAGATAGATAGATAGATAGATAGATAGATAGATAGATAGATAGATAGATAGATATCTATTTCTCACTCACAAGCACAGCCACTCCTTCTTTAGCATGTCCACCCGTAACGCCAGACTTTCTACCATACATACCTACAAGCTGTAATTCACCCTTTCCTTTCATCTTTGTTTCACTCAAGGCTAGATAGATAGATAGATAGCTGGTCACTACAATATCTATCTATCTATCTATCTATCTATCTATCTATCTATCTATCTATCTATCTATCTATCTATCTATCTATCTATCTATCTATCTATCTATCTATCTATCTATCTATC